>NC_089793.1:305323-355323 GCF_040412425.1 Macrobrachium rosenbergii | reverse complement strand
GTTAATGAAAATGTTCTTACTTAACAGTTCTAAGAAAGTTTAGAGAGAGAGAGAGAGAGAGAGAGAGAGGGGAGGGGAAGTGTTCTAACGCCATCATATATAGTTCCTTGTTAATAAAATATATTTAGTTAATGAAAACGTCTTACTTAACAGTTCTAAGAAAGTTTATACAGAGAGAGAGAGAGAGAGAGAGAGAGAGAGAGAGAGAGAGAGAGAGAGAGGAAAATTATTATGACACTGTTAAAAGTAGCTCCCTTTAGACCGAATATATTCAGAAATATTATTCATATATATTTTAAAAAAAGGTTTTATTCAACAGGCTTAAGAAAATGTTTGTGGAGTCCTAATCAAGTGCTTCTTACGATTATCCAGCATTGGCCACTGAGTTATTCTCCCATTACGGTCGTTGACTTCTTGTCAACATGTTTGTGACATATATGGATTAAGTTGTCGACATGTTTATGACATGTTTCACTCTAAGGAAGAAGCGACTAAGAACAGCATGCATTAAACTGCCTGGGAGAGAAAAACAATTCATTGTTGACAGAGACGATGTTATCAACCTGTCCTATACTGGCGTAGAAGATGCTTAATGTTGTCAACATGCTTATGATGTGTATGCAATAAGTGTCCGACATGTTTCGCTGTCAGGGAGAAGCACCTAAGTACAGCAACTATGAACAAGCGTACATGAAAGTGCCTAGGACAGAAAAATACTTCACTGTTGACAGACGATGTTGTAAACTTGTCCTACACCAGCGTGTAAGACATGTCTATGTTGTCAACATGTTCGCGATATGTATGCGTTAAGTTCCCGACATGTTCGCGACATGTTTTACTGTGAAGAAGCACTTAATAAGAGCAAATAAAAACGGTGAGCATGAAAGTACGTGGGACACAAAAATACTTTAATGTTGACAAAGAAGAAGTTGTCAACCTGACCACACCGGCATGGAAGACGCATCAATGTTTAACTGTTTTTACTTGTTTATACTCTGTTGTCTGTCTACCTGAATTAATAATAGCTGCTTTTATGTCCCGTCAAGATGAATGCTAAGAGAGGCAGGAGGTTCTTCTGTTTACTTAGCTGCCTGTGCTTTCTTGAGAAGAAAACAACGCTCTTTGTCGTAAACCTAGACTAAAGCTTGGCCTGATTCTTGCTTAATTCTACAGTCTGGTAAATGGAATACCTAATTACTGTTACGTTAATAATAATAATAATAATAATAATAATAATAATAATAATAATAATAATAATTATTATTATTAATATTATTATTATTTTATTATCATATGAGATAAAATTCTATCCGATTATTAAAAAATAACAAAAACAAAGTTGCTCTGTAATACTCTCTTAACCTGCCCTCTAACCAGAGAGAGAGAGAGAGAGAGAGAGAGAGAGAGAGAGAGAGAGAGAGAGAGAGAGCCACATAGTGATCCTCATAAGTGAAAGTTCGCCCCCTTTTAAATAATTGCAAGAGAGAGAGAAAGAGAGAGAGAGAGAGAGAGAGAGAGAGAGAGAGAGAGAGAGAGAGAGAGAGAGAGAGAGAGAGAGAGAAAAGAAATAGTACAGTTCTGAACGAGCAACATCACCCACGCTGAGCCTCTCACTTGTCTCGGGTTATCAGATCGCCCAGAAAACTTGCAAAGGCAACAAGCACCATCGTATAGACCGTGATATGACCTTTGGTGCAAAAATAAAACCCTCAGACAAGGCCATAAATTACTACGAAGAGGCCAGGCTTGAAAGATGTGGGGATTTGAAAGAGGGTTTTTCTGCAGACGGCGCGGCCTTCAATTGTTTCCAAAAATAGTTGTGTTTTCCTAAAATACTTCGAGACATAATGATGATGATGATAATGATAATAAATTTTACCCAAAATACTTTGAATCATTTATACAATAATAATAATAATAATAATAATAATAATAATAATAATAATAATAATAATAATCTTTCCCCAAATACTGTATTATTATTATATTATTATTATCGTAATAATAATAATAATAATAATAATAATAATTATAATAATAATTTTTCCCCAAATACTGTATTATTGTTAAGATAGAATTATTATCATACTGTTATTATAAAAGATACAAAATATTTTGGGAAAAATTTATTATTATTATTATTATTATTATTATTATTATTATTATTATTACTGTTTAGGTGCTTCAATGTATTTTGTGAAAAAGAAATTATTATTATTATTATTATTATTATTATTATTATTATTATTATTATTATTATTATTATTATTATTATTATTATATAGTAACCTCGCTGCCCTTTCCCAAGAAGACATTCAACAAGCAAAGCACAAGAGACCATGACGGGCAACATTGGCTGCCATTTAGAGTCAAACCCTGAAATCGATCAAATATGACTCACAACGCCGGTGAGAGAGAGAGAGAGAGAGAGAGAGAGAGAGAGAGAGAGAGAGAGAGAGAGAGGGGGATTGAGGATCGAGCCTGGTAACATAAGTTCGCGAAATGTCAAAGACGCTCGAGGAAAAGAGAGAGAGAGAGAGAGAGAGAGAGAGAGAGAGAGAGAGAGAGAGAGAGAGAGGGTCTTTTCTTTGCCATTTTAAAACACGTCAACCCTTTGAATGGCAACAGCACCGCTGACACTATAAAAACAATAGTGTCACTATAATTTTTTTATAGAGAAAGATTACGATAACAGACGGACAAACAAACACAAATATACAATTAAATCCCATTCAAAACTCACAGACCTGTCAATCACACACTCTTGCAAAACTGTCACAGCTTCCGCTGATGCAACACTGCAAAGATTTTTTGATGCACTGATGTTCGAGTCCATTAGCTCATGCATAAAGAACAGAGTCGGCGAGAATCCGGTAGAATACCTGTGCATAATTAACATGGCCACGACAAACGCTACAGGTGATAATCAGTTTAGGCTGCAATGCTTATGAGTGGATATATATATATATATATATATATATATATATATATATATATATATATATATATATATATATATATATATATATATATATATATATATATATATATATACACATATATATATGTATATATTTTATATATATATATATATATATATATATATATATATATATATATATATATATATTATATAATTTCTTTTCCATGCTTTTCCACTTCATAATCAGCAATAGAAGTCTTCCTTGACATTTTTCCCATTATGCTGAATCTTTAAATACATAATTCGCTGTTTCATCCTTTTTTTTTGTTTTTGTTTTTACAAACACACTGTCAGGTTTGACATATAAACACCACCTCTTAACTAACTATTAAGTCCCACGGACGATTGCACATGCAATATACATTATTGCAGGGCATAACACATTCTCAGTGGTAATAATTCGCTCAACAGAAGCCTTACAAAACCCTACGACTGGGGAGTACTCAGGAAAAATAAAAGCATTACGCAAAGGTAAAACAAAAGCTGTACGCAAAAGCAAAACAAAAGCATTATGTAAAAGCGGAACAAAAACAGTACGCAAAAGCAAAACAAAAGCAGTATTGCAAATTCAAAAAAAAAGAAAGTATGCAACAGCAAAAACAAAAGCAATACGCAAGAGCAAAAAAGAGTATGCAAAAGCAAAACAAAAGAAACATGCAAAAGCATAACAAAAGCACTGCACGAAAGTCAAACAAAAGCAGTTACGCAAAAGTAAAACAAAAGCATTATAAAGCAAAACAAAAGCACATGTAAAAACCAAAACAAAAGCATTACGCAAAAGCAAAAAAAAAAAAAAAGCAGTATGCAAAAGAAAAACAACAGCATGCTGGTCACCCCTGCACGCTACCTAATTGAATGGCGACCTTTACAAATGCTATGAAACCGGATACAAAACGGAACGGCCAGTTTGAGGGAATAAAAAGCATTAGGTGAATTATCAAGTCTTAGTAATTAACAATGGCGCCATCAAGCTGGACTGCTTGTGGTGTGCGTGAAAGTTACTGCCATGAAACATGCCTGAATCTTTTTAATGGGCTTCAACCCGCACACTACACCAGTGCCCTCTCCGGCCCTGTCTCCAGGGGCTTCAGTCCTATGTACTTTGGTTTCTATAATTTATTTGGCATTTTGGATAGATAATTTTAATTAATACGACAATGGTGTCCCCATACACCACAGACAATTTACAAGGTCAGGTAATTGTCCCATTTAAACTGACATCGTTTTTGTTAAATGCTGTCCAAACTTGCCATTGAAACCAATGACGTTTCTGTTAAATCAGCTCAGGTTATTGTCCCTTTCATAATCTTGCCATTTAAACCTAAGACGTTGCTGTTAAATTCTGCAGAATCTTGCTTTTTAACCAGTGACATTTCTGTTAATCTCCGTCGAACGTTGCCATTTAAACCTATGATGTTTCACTTATACAGTATGTTGCCACATCTTGCCATTTAAACATAAGACGCGTCTGTTAAACGACGCTGAAGCTTGCCAAATCTTGCTACTTAAAACTGTGACGTTTCTGTAAAATACAATCAAATCTTGCCATTAAACTCAATGACGTTTCTGTTAAACGTTGTCAAACCTTGCCATTTAAACCCATGACGTTTCTGTAAAAAGCTGTCGAATCTTGACGTTAAAACCTACGACCTTTCTGTCAAACGTTGTCAAATCTTGCCATTTAAACCTGTGAGGTTTCTGTAAAATAAAGCCGAATCTTGCCATTGAAACCTATGACGTTCCGGTAACACACAGTCGAATACTGCCATCAGACCAATGACATTCCCACCGACCAAGGTCGTATACTGCCATTCAAATACGCCTTCCCCGTCGAGCAAGGCTTAACCTGACCTTGACCTTCGACCTTACTGCAAGAGGAGCTTTACGTCCGCAATGATTATACTTAATTACTTCTAAACCGAGAGAGATTTCACTTCAAAAGAGCTGAAACAACTCTTTGGGCTCGATGACGTCAGCAGCGTCCCGCAAACAGTGTTCCCTGTCGTATTACTCACGGCCTTATTAGAGAGAGAGAGAGAGAGAGAGAGAGAGAGAGAGAGAGAGAGAGAGAGAGAGAGAGAGAGAGAGAGGTTCAATACGTCAGTTGCGCTGTGACACACCGTCATATACTTAATATTGTTATTCTCTCACCTTAGCATGAATCTCAGAGGAGAGAGAGAGAGAGAGAGAGAGAGAGAGAGAGAGAGAGAGAGAGAGAGAGAGAGAGAGAGAGAGAGAGAGAGGTTTTGATTTACAATTAAGACATTTGTGTGCATTTATTGTGTGTGTATGAGAGAGAGAGAGAGAGAGAGAGAGAGAGAGAGAGAGAGAGAGAGAGAGAGAGAGAGAGAAAGGGTACGTTTTGATTAAAAGGAAGACAAATTCTTGAGAGAAGGAAAGAGAAACAGAAATTGCATTTGAGGGTATTTCCTGTGCTTGTGCCTGTCAGTCCAATTTAGAGAGAGAGAGAGAGAGAGAGAGAGAGAGAGAGAGAGAGAGAGAGAGAGAGAGAGCTTAGCTGCGACCCACAACAATGAACAGCACAGAATAATCTGCAAGTTAATAAAACACATGCGTGCCTAGACGACGCGCATGCGCAAAAAATAAAATCTGCCCTAAATACTTTTAACGAAAGAGACGAGATAAATAAAATAACGAAGTCATTCGTTATTTCCACTGTATACGTTCAATAAAGCTAAACAAACAATAAAAAAACTGATGAATTTTAATGAATAAAATGGTAGGTATTAATAAGGATTCACATTAACGATATGCAAACAAACAAATATAAAAAATCCTGGCAATAATGAGCCACTCCCTTCCCTCCCTCCCCTAACCCCCTCCCCTGGATATACTAAAACCTTTCAGCTATCTCTCTCATTACTGCAAGCAATTTTACTGCTTGCACAAGCGAATTACGAATGACTACCTACAAATCGCAATCGAGATTTGCAAACCTCTGTCATTTACTTGTGCTATTCCCGTTTTCTTTCGGGAATAGGCTATTTGGACATCAATAGCATAGTTACTCTAATAGTGGAGGCTATTTACATTTTCAGTCACCAAACAGCAGGAAGCTATTTTTTCTTGAAGTAAACAAAGCGACGATGACAATAAATGAAGTTGTTTAAACTATTATTATTATTATTTATATAATTATTATTATTATTGGTTTTACAAGAACGCTGACTCACATTTTTAGATTTTCAGAAGCAAAGTTAAAGGAGTTAGACAGTCAAGAACAAGGAGAATAAAGGGAATGGCGAAAAAGACCAAAGGTAAAAATGTTAGTTATATTTACTCGATGTTCTAACAACATAAAGTAATAAAATTTCAAGGTCATCTTATAGGAATATCTTTAAAATTTTTGTGAAAATTTTCCCTAACCATTATAATTCCATTTAAGAAGGGGAATTGAAGGCATTACAGCTAAGAACGAAGGAAAGTAAAGAACCTCCGGTCTCATCTACAGTGTGCCAGACACGGCATAATGTAAGTGGTATCCCACAAGGGGGCGGCTGAACTCAACTCCTTTGGAACACAAGTGAATCTTTGAAACAAACTAAAAATTCTTTCGGTAATTTTTAAAAATCATCTTTCTACCGGACACACAAGCGGGCATACGAACAAATACAACCTCCTAAGAGGACAGAATAATGCGTAAAATGGAAAAACAAAAAAAAATAATAGATCGAAAAACAAAACAAACAAAATGCGCAGGTCACAACAGCAAGGCGAGGGTGCAAGCATTACAGGGGGTAATAGAATCTCCAAATAGCCAAGAAATTGCTCTACACCCCAGCTTGTGAGGATCAAAGTCACAAGGCGCTATTACTAAAAGGAGAGAGAGAGAGAGAGAGAGAGAGAGAGAGAGAGAGAGAGAGAGAGAGAGAGAGAGAGAGAGAGAGAGAGAGAATCATGTTATAATAGCAATGAATGATAGCATTTATATAAAAGCGCCGACGAAGATTCACATTATGAACGAAATGGAGAGAGAGAGAGAGAGAGAGAGAGAGAGAATCACATAAAAATACTGGATAGCATTAACATTAAGAACACCAACGTAGATTATGAACTATAAGAGAGAGAGAGAGAGAGAGAGAGAGAGAGAGAGAGAGAGAGAGAGAGAGAGAGAGAGAGAGAGAGAGAGAGCACATAAAAATACTGGATAGCATCTACATTAAGCACACCAACGTAGATTGTAAACTATGAGAGAGAGAGAGAGAGAGAGAGAGAGAGAGAGAGAGAGAGAGAGAGAGAGAGAGAGAGAGAGAGCCAGCCTTTCCCTCTCACGATCAAAATTTTTCATAACTTTTCGTTAGGGATCAAATTTCCCCGAATCTATAATTCAATTCGCTTAAATATATTCAATTGTCGCCCCCTTCCTGTTACGCTATAAATTTCGTTACGGAAATCAACATTCCTATGAATTCAACATTTTCCACTGACATCAACATTCAGTCAACATTCCTTTGGAAGCAGCATTTTCCACGGAAATCAACATTCAATCAACATTCTTTTGAAATCAACATTCAATCAACAATTTCCACTGAAATCAACATTCCTTTGATATCAACATTCAGTCAACATTTTCCATCGAAATCAACAGTCCTTTGATATTAACATTCAATCAAAATTCAACTGACAACATTCAATCAACATGCCTTTGAAATCAACAGTTTCCATTGAAATCAACATTCAATCAACATTCCTTTGAAATCAACATTCATTTGAAATCAACAGTTTCCATTGAAATCAACATTCAATCAACATTCCACTGCAATCAACATTCCACTGAAATGAACATTAAATCAACATTCCACTGAAATCAACATTCAATCAAAATCATCCACCTAAATCGACATTCCACTGAAATCAACAATCAATCAACGTTAATTCTAATTAACATGCCACTAAGTAACCAACCCAAAATGTACAGCGTATAATAAAGGCCACCGAAAAAAGATCTATCTTTCGGTGGTCTGAGTATAATGCTGTATAACCCGCAGTCCATGAAACTTTAACCACGGCCCGGTGGTAGCCTATCCTATATCGTTGCCAGAAGCACGATAATGTCTAACTTTAATCTTAAATAAAATAAAAACTAACGAGGCTCGTGGGATGCAATTTGTTAAGTTTGATGACTGGAGGGTGGATGATCAACATACCAATTTGCAGCCCTCTAGCCTCAGTAGCTTTAAAGATCTGAGGGCGGACAGAGAAAAGTGCGGACAGAATGAAGTCCGGACGGACAGACAACGCCGGCACGATAGTTTTCTTAGAAACCTAAAAAGTGCTAAAAAAGAACAAGTCCTCTGCATAATAAAATGAAAGCAAATTGATGGCTCAAACTTCCTGCAGTTTCTCACTAATACCGGGCGATAAAGTCTCCGCTATACGACCCTGTTCCTGTACGACTTTCAAACTTGGGGGACCTGAGAATGTCTGCCTGTACGAGCCATGGAGCTACGGAGCCAGAGCCATGGGAGAGGGAGAGAGGGAGAGGGAGGGAGGTAGGGAAGGGGAGAGAAACAGAAAGGAAGAGGGGAAAGGGAGAGATATAAAAGAGGGAGGAGAGAGAAAGAGAAGGATAGGGAGAGAGAAAGAGAAGGATAGGGGAGAGAGTAGAAGAATGAGAGAGAGAGAGAGAGAGAGAGAGAGAGAGAGAGAGAGAGAGAGAGAGAGAGAGAGGAACATGGATGGAGAGAGAAGGAGAGTGAGGGCGAAAGTAGCAGAATGAGATGGAGAGGGAGAGAAGAAAGAGAGTACAAGAAAGAGAGATACAGAGAATGAGAGAGAGAGAGAGAGAGAGAAAAAATAGAAAGAGAGAAAGAGAGAGAGAGAGGTGGATGAGAAGAGAGAGAGAGAGAGAGAGAGAGAGAGAGAGAGAATGAGAGAAATAAGAGAGAGAGAGAGAGAGAGAGAGAGAGAGAGAGAGAGAGAGAGAGAGAGAGAGAGAGAGAGAGAGAGAGAGACCCCAAAAGCTCCCTTCCATTATCTTGATGCCCCAACTTGCAAAAATCAACGGCGATTCGGCTCGTTCATTCAGAGCAGAGTATAATGACCCAGCGGGGGGGAGGGGGAATAATCCCAGCCTGGCCCATGAAAAAGGGGGGAGGGGGAATAAAACACTAAAAACGTCAAAAGCAGAGGGACGTTTAGCTGCACACACGCCCAAGCACAATCACCGCTTGCTAAAAGCACAGCGCCGTAAACATTTCGCTGGCATGAAATCTGCTACGATGTTTACGCACGCTGCTCGCAAGAATACGCGTCACAAGAATAAGGGTCAGCCGTCACAACCAGATTAAACAACCGCTTGAGAGGAGGAGGAGGTAGAGATGAAACATCAAATTACAAGGCAGGAGAAGAAAGACGACGATAAGAAGCTAAAAGAGACGGAGAGACAAGTTTCTGTATATGTTTGGCTTTCCACTCGACTACACAATGGCTCTGAGTCTGTAAACCTTTTGAATTATAGCTAACTGTACGTATATGATATTACGTCGTACACGGACAAATATTGACCCCTGGAACCCTCAAGAAATACAACAGGACTGAGATCTGTTTGGTTCAGCTACGGGGACAAATCAAACAAGTAAAAAATGCGCCGAAGTTTCTTCTTCTGTACAGCCGCTATAACGTATAATCAAGGCCACCGAAAACAGATCTATTTTTCGGTGGTCTCGGTATAATGCTGTATGAGCAGCGGCCCATGAAACTTTAACTAATGCCCGGTGGTGGCCTGTCCCATATCGTTGCCAGAAGCACGATTATAGCTAACATTAACCTCAAATAAAATAAAAACTACTGAGGCTAGAGGGCTGCAATTTGGTATGTTAGGTGATTGGAGGGTGGATGATCATCATACCAATTTGCAGCTCTCTAGCCTTAGTAGTTTTTAAGTTTCTTTGCAGCGTTCCTTCGTCCCCTAGCTGCAACCCCTTTCATTCCTTTTACTGTACCTCCTTCCATATTCTCTTTCTTCCATCTTGCTGTCCACCCGTTCCTAATAATTGTCTCATAGTGCAACTGCGAGGCTTTCCCATGTTACACCTTTCAAACTTTCCTACTCTCAATTTCCCTTTCAGCGCTGAATGACCTCACAGGTCCCAGAGCTTGGCCTGTGGCCTAAATTCTATATATAGTCCATTCCGTTCCTAAACCTCAAATGTAGTTGCAATGACAACCATACAACTGAAAACTTTCCAAACCATCCAACGCACACAACCGCAAGCAAACCAGTAATTCACGCGAATAAACAATACGAGGTCGCGTACGATATATTTAAGCAAGCACTCCACCAGCGTACAAATATTAAAACCGTTTGCCGCTGCTGTTTGCTCTGTATCAAAAGTCATTCATTAAAATCACGAGGCCGCTTGTTATTTAGGCAAATATCAAAGGCAACAGGATGTATAGCGGTAGGGCTTTAGGTTGAGGTATCATTTCTATTATTGGCTCTCTCTCTCTCTCTCTCTCTCTCTCCTCTCTATGTATATATATATATATATATATATATATATATATATATATATATATATATATATATATATATATATATATATATATATATATATATATATAATAATATATATATATATATATATATATATATATATATATATATAATGTAGTGTATATATGTAAATAATGTATACATATAATGTGTATATACACAATGTTCTAAAAGCAACTGTAGGAACAACAATGACGTTATTACTCACGAAGTGGAGAACGAAACCGGTTGTGATCCCCAACACCTTTACCTGAAAAAGTAGGAAAACAAAAATTTTACTTTTTTGAACCGGTATTATTTTTTTTTTTTTTTACTTATTAACCTTAGAATTGATTACTCAAACTTTTACCTTTGGCATATATGAATGTTATATAATACATACCATCATATATATATATATATATATATATATATATATATATATATATATATATATATATATATAATAAAAAATATGTATCCAATCCCTCTTTTATGAATTATTACACAGTTAAGAAAGACACACAACAGGGTGCAAGGACATCAAAAAAAATATATGTTGCATATATCATTACACCCTGCCATGCAACATACGTTATAAAATATGCAACATACGTCCCTCTCGAAGGGAGAGGAGAGAGAAAAAAGAAGAATTTCTGCTTCCAGTAAACTTTATTTGCCTGTTATCAAGCGAAAGGGGGACACACATTAAATGCGTTTTCAAGATGCAATACCTTGTCCCGCCGACTTGCATTAAGCCAGGCTACACCGAGTTGAATATTACAACTTGATTATGCATCTCAAACCTCGTCCTGCTCCTGCTGCTGCCAAAGAGAGAGAGAGAGAGAGAGAGAGAGAGAGAGAGAGAGAGAGAGAGAGAGAGAATCATTTATATTTTCGTTTCTCTCCTGTCAGTGTTTTAACCATTCTTACATTTCTTCTCTCTCTCTCTCTCTCTCTGGCAGCTGTGTTCTGAGAGAGAGAGAGAGAGAGAGAGAGAGAGAGAGAGAGAGAGAGAGAGAGAGACGGTAAACACTAACAGGACAGAAACGAAAATATAAATGATTCTTTCTCTCTCTCTCTCCTTCCAGTGACAAAAATTAAAACACGGACGGCGGTTACACTACTTGAAATTTCTCTCTCTCTCTCTCTCTCTCTCTCTCTCTCTCTCTCTCTCTCTCTCTCTCTCTCTCTCCTCATTACTTGAACCATCATCTCATCCAGCGGTGAAAATTGAAAGAAAACGGAAAATATTCTAAAAATGGCGAAAAATTCCGCCAAGACCCCAATATATATAAAATACATCACACCTTTCCTCCTTTTAACGCAATAACGATAATCTCATTATCTATATTTTAGGACACGTTTCCACACTTAGAAGGAGGAGGAGGAGGAGGAGGAGGAGGAGGAGGAGGAGGAGGAGGAGGAGGAGGAGGAGGAGGAGGAGGAGGAGGAGGACCACCCACCTCCCCAAATAAAAGGATAAACGGGAACAGGAAAGAAAACTCCAATTCTCCTGACAGCAACGTACGCGTTCACCAAATTATCGCTTCATGGATTCAACAATATTACTCGGAGGAGGAGGAGGAGGAGGAGGAGGAGGAGGAGGAGGAGGAGGAGGAGGAGGAGGAGGAGGAGGAGGAGGAGGAGGTGGTGGTTATGAAGGAGGGGGGGATGGAAAAAAACTCCATAAATTGGTGCTGTATGAAGAGGCTGTTTAATAATAATAATAATAATAATAATAATAATAATAATAATAATAATAATAATAATAATAATAATAATTTGTTATTTACGGATCTGGGTGATAAAAGGTCATAATAACAAAATTAATCGTATGTAAAGAGAGAATTTAATAATAATACACACACACAATAATAATAATCCTTATTATAATAATTATTATTATTATTATTGTTATTATTATTATTACGTGACTAATTCTAATCGTTTACGACATAATGTTATATTTTATATATATATATATATATATATATATATATATATATATATATATATATATATATATATATATATATATATATATATAAATATATATATAAATCATTCAATTCTACTAATCTCTTCCCAAAACAATGAACTGATACATACAAAACAATTCCCAAGGCTATCCGTACCACGCCCCATAATACCTAGACGGCAATTCGCCCTAAAACCGGGGGGGGGGGAGGGGCGTGGGGGGGCGTCTCCTATGTACGCCGCCGGTAAAATCACAGGACCTAATTTATGCATTAGCCAGACCGTCTCTCCCCTCCCTGACGAAGTATGCACGAGCTGCCCTTTAAACAAAGACAAGGAGCCACGGGCTACATGATGGGCTCAGTGGCTCAATAACGCAGAGCCACAAAGGACTTGCGCTACTTATACATTCGTAATAAGGTGTGTCGCAAAGGCCGCTAAATAAATCACTCGACTCGAAAGCAATCTCTCTTTGAAATTACCGACTGGAAAGAGCTTCAGGTCATACAACTATTTCAAAGGTTGACAGTTTTTATCCTGTTTATATATACAGTATATATATATATATATATATATATATATATATATATATATATATATATATATATATATATATATATGTAAAGATATAAATATATATATATATATATATATATATATATATATATGTAAATATTTATATATAAATATATATAATATATATATATATATATATATATATAAATATATATTATATATTATATACACATGGATATATATATGTGTGTGTGCATATGTATGTAAATATATATTTATATATATAAATATATATATTTATATATAAATATATATTTACATATATACGTATATATAAATATTTATATCCATACATGTGTATATATATACAGTATATATATAAATATACATATTAACTAATTGAAACGATATGCAGTGACAGTGGATTTAAGCGTTCCTACTAATCAATAAAACAAAAGTGTATTGGAATTAAAAGTAACAATTTGAAATTTATCTTTCATTACAAATACAATGGAATGGGAACCTATCCCAACCCTCCCCATTTTTCCCATTTCAGTCTCCTGCCACAACAGATTTCCCAGAATTTGTTAATTGAAAAATAATGAAATTTTTACCATTTTAGTTTTCTGTAAAAGAAAACTATTGTGCCGGCTTTGTCTATCCGTCCGCACTTTATTCTGTTCGCGCTTTTTCTGTCCGCCCTCAGATCTTAAAACCTAGTGAGGCTAGAGGGTTGCAAATTGGTATGTTGATCATCCATCCTCCAATCATCACGCATACCAAATTGTAGCCCTCTAGCCTCAGTAGTTTTTATTTTGCTTTAGGTTAATGTTACCCATAATCGTGCTTCTGGCAACGATATAGGGCAGGCCACCACCGGGCCGTGGTTAAAGTTTCACTGCCCGAGGCTCATATAGCATTACACCGAGACCACCGAAAGACGGATTTATTTTCGGTGGCCTTGAATATACGCTGTAGCGGCTGTAAAGAAAACTCGATTGCGCCGAAGAAACTTCGGCTCATTTTTTACTTGTTTTTTTTGTACTTCCGACGCACGAATTCAAGGGTATGAACTATGGCCGTCAATTTCACAATGAATAGTGAGCAGTCACCACTATCAACCCTACCACTATCATTACGTCAGCTCCTTAATAATGCTGCATTCAATCAGGCAAGTTGTGGCATCATCAACAATAAAAACAAAAGCAACTTGAGGCAACCAACCCCGTCCCCACACCGCACCTTTAAGAAGTGTCATGAGCATATGATAATTGTTCCCTGGAGAGAGAGAGAGAGAGAGAGAGAGAGAGAGAGAGAGGGAATGATGCCTATTCAGAGAGAGAGAGAGAGAGAGAGAGAGAGAGAGAGAGAGAGAGAGAGGGGGAATGATGCCTATTCAGGCATATCACATTGGGGAATGATCAGAGAGATATCAGAGAGAGAGAGAGAGAGAGAGAGAGAGAGAGAGGCCTATTCAGATTATATCACAAAGAGAGAGACAGAGACGTCTACTCGGACCATATCACAGAGAGAGAGAGAGAGAGAGAGAGAGAGAGAGAGAGAGAGAGAGAGAGAGAGAGACTCTCCTTGTCCCTTAATTGCCTCCTCCTCCAAGTGTATTTACTCAGCACTCCAACAACTCCTTATTCCAAGGGACAATACGGCCGAAATTAGCTTGCCAAGTGTCTCTGAAATTTACCTGCTCAGATATACCACCCAAACTTGTTCTTATTTGTATCTGTTTATTAACTGTTTATCAGCAGCAGTAGTAACGGCTAAAACTGCTACTTGTAACTGCTATAAACTGTTACTAGTGACTGCTATAAACTGTTACCAGTAACTGCTAACTGTTACCTAAAACTGTTATTAGTAACTGCTATAAACTGTTACTAGTAACTGCTATAAACTGTTACCAGTAACTGCTAAAACTGCTACTAGTAACTGCTAAAACTGTTTCTAGTAACTGCTAAAACTGCTAATAGTAACTGCTAAAACTTACTAGTAACTGCTATAAACTGCTACTAGTAACTGCTAAAACTTACTAATAACTGCCATAAACTGCTATAACTGATACTAGTAACTGCTGAAACTGATATTAGTAACTGCTTTAAACTGCTACTAGTGGCCCTTATTACTGACAAAGCATAATGGACAGGTAAGGGGAGAGGGGACCCATATATATGATAAAGCAAAATGAGAGAGAGAGAGAGAGAGAGAGAGAGAGAGAGAGAGAGAGATATAAACAACCACGATTCCCGACCTAACTTTAAAAAATCCAAACAACAAAAAAAAACATAAAAGATCTGAGGAAAAAACAAAAACAAAAACCAAATCAAAGGAAAAGAAGAAGAAGAAGAAGAAGAAGAAGAAGAAGAAGAAGAAGAAGAAGAAGAAGAAGAAGAAGAAGAAGGATGAAAAAGGGAAGGCTCCAACCTCCTGACAACCTGACCAATCACAATGCAACGGCCAAAATGAACCTCTTGAGAGTAACAATGCGAGGAAGCAACAAACCAGCAACAACAACGTTTGGCCTTCGGAGGAGGAGGAGGAGGAGGAGGAGGAGGAGGAGGAGGAGGAGGAGGAGGAGGAGGAGGAGAGCAAAGAGCGTCCGGGATAACAGTCTACAAAGCCGAGAAGAAGAAGAAGAAGAAGAAGAAGAAAAGAAGAAGAGGAGGAGGAGGAGGAGGGATAACAGTCTACAGAGCCGAGAAGAAGAAGAAGAAGAAGAAGAAGAAGAAGAAGAAGAAGAAGAAGAAGAGGAGGAGGAAAGGATGGATTTCGGAGAAGGAGAGCGTCCAGGATGACAGTCTACAGACAGGCGAGGAGAAGAAGAAGACGAAGAAGAAAAGAAGAGGAGGAGGAGGAGGAGGAGGAGGAGGAGGAGGAGGAGGAGGAGGAGGAGGAGAAGAAAGAGAAAGAAGAAGGATAACGAGCTCCACAAGAAGCCGAGAAGAAGAAGAAGAAGAAGAAGAAAGAAGAAGAGAGGAGGGGAGGAGGAGGAGGGAGGAGGAGGAGGAGGGAGAGGATGCAGCAGTCTACAGAGCCGAGAAGAAGAAGAAGAAGAAGAAGAAGAAGAAGAAGAAGAAGAAGAAGAAGAAGAAGAGGAGGAGGAAAGGATGGATTTCGGAGAAGGAGAGCGTCCAGGATGACAGTCTAAAGACAGGCGAGGAGAAGAAGAAGACGAAGAAGAAAAAGAAGAGGAAGGAAGAGGAGGGAGGAGGAGGAGGAGGAAGAGGACGGATTGCAGGGATTTCAATTTAAGAGCAAGGTCAACAGGACAGGGAACTTAATGCCCTTTCATACACCAGACCAGAAAGAAAGCAATGGAAAAGAAATATATATATATATATATATATATATATATATATATATATATATATATATATATATATATATATATATCTATATATATATATATATACATATACACACATACTGGCACTTTCTGGCGCTAAATACCAGAACAAGTCCTATACATATCAATAAATAACAAAATTCAAATAGAAAAACTCAAATAAATACACAGGGAATACAAAAACCCACAAAACTACAAACATAATAAATATATAATAATAAATATTTATTTATATATAAAGACATTTTCCGGTCCGCTGAAACAAGTTGACCCTCTGGGAAGACTCTAAATTCTGACGCTTGTCAATGGAGGTCTCTCGATGCCAGAACAGTATAATATACGTCAAAACAGGGGCAATTCTTTTCCCGCCGTTTTCAGAAATGTTTTTCTCGGTTTTGTTGGAGGGGAATCTCCCCCCCTTCAACACCCTCCCCCCCCCTCCCCAGGTAATACCTTCGTGGGGTAGAAATATATTTCCGTTCTTGGGGAAGAATATATTTTCGTTTTCGGAAGGTAAAATACCTTTCCCTTCACGTTTGAGTTCTTGAGAATAAAATATATTTCCGTTCTTGGAGAAATATTTCTTACCCTTCACGGAGTAAATATATCTTTCCTTCCTTAGTAAAAATACATTTCCATTAATATCTTCCCTTTGATTCGCGGAGAAAATATATCTTTCCTCCTTGTGGAAAAGTATATTTCCATTAGTTGGGGAAATATATCTTCCCCTTCGTGGGGGGGAATATATATCTTATAAATTCCCCTTCGAGGGGGGAACGTATCTTCCTCTTCGATGAGGAAATATATCTGCCTTCGAGTAGGGAATATATCTTTCCATTCGAGGAGGAATATAAGTATCTTCCATTCGTGGAAGAAATATATCTTCCCCTTAGCATAGAAAATACGTGTTCCCCTTCTCGTGGAGAAGTACATTTCCATTCTTCAGGCCGAATGCTTTTCCCTTTTCGGAAGAAATATATATTCTTCAATTCTGGGGAAAAAATATAATTTCCTCCATTAGAGGAAACATATTTTTCTATTCGAGGGGATAAAATAAATTTCTCATAATAGAAAAAATATATATTTTTCTTTACTAGAAAAATAAATCATCCTCTTGTAAGGAATAAATAATCTTCCTCTACACGAAAGAAACATCCTTCTTTTCCTAGAAAAAATATCATTCCCTCTTGTGGAAGAAAATAGTTTTAATTTTCGTTCCGATATTTTCTTCCCGATGGGAAAAAATATATTTTTTCCTCAAGAAAAAATATATTTCTTCCCGACGAGAAAAAAATCTATTTTTCCTTAGGAAAAAAGATATTTTCTTCCCGATGGGAAAAAATATTATCTTTCCTCCGGAAAATCTGTAGCCACTCCCAGATCATCAATGATTCGGAGAGGCCCTGGAACAAAGCTATATTCTGCCAAACTCAAACGAGACAGCGAAAGTTTCATAAATAACGAGAGAGAGAGAGAGAGAGAGAGAGAGAGAGAGAGAGAGAGAGAGAGAGAGCAAAGAAAAACTTGTGCCGTCTTGACTCTACGGATTCTTTTTCCGCTTCTGACGTCAACGACAGGAGATGAGGCGTCCTGTCAGACTTATCCTAAAACCTCAGGCTGGATGCTTCGGCCGCTTCTGAGAAAGGGGAGGAGAGAGGAGAGAGAGAGAGAGAGAGAGAGAGAGAGAGAGAGAGAGAGAGAGAGAGAGAGAGAGAGGATAATTTCTGAGGAGGAGAGAGTGAAAGAGAATAATTTCTGAGAAAGGAAGGAGAGAGAGAGAGAGAGAGAGAGAGAGAGAGAGAGAGAGAGAGAGAGAATAATTTCTAAGTAAGGACGTGTGTTTTAATCTAGCAACTTGTTGAACAACGCAAGAAAGTTTCGAAAAATCCACCTTACTTTCTTAATATTCCCTGTGTCCACCGAGTCTGGGCTACCGAAGGACGCTAGATTTCCCAAACTAATGCTCTTAAGAAAGGAAAGAAGAGTATTCCTTTACAAGGTGCAAAAAATATCTATCATTCCTTTACATAAAAAATTACCTATTTCCTTCATTTTTCTAGCGTTCTTCGGTTCTGGGCTACAAAAAGACATGAGGTTTCCGCAAACCACTGGACATTTGCTCTTAAAAAAGGAAGAAAAAATAGAAAAAATGGCATAAAAAAGAACCTTTACCTCCTTCAATTTCACTGTGTCCCTCGAGTCTGGGCTACTAAAAGACACCAGATTTCCCAACCCACTGGACTTGACTTTTACATAAGAAAGAAATGATTCTGACTTTTTCCCTTTCGAGAATTGCTACCAAAAAAAAAAAATCCATAAATTCATTTATATTACAAAAAATAAGAACTTTACCCTTCTAACTCTCCTTGTGTCCATCGGGCCTGGGCTGCAAAAAGACACATCTCCCAAACCACTGGACTCGACTTACAAAATGAAGAAAAGATCCCAATCTCTTATTCCTTTCGAGAGAAAAGTTTGCAAAGGTGGTTCCAGTGAGCTTCAAAACACCACCTGCAGCTAAGGCTATTGTTCGTATGTTTACAAGAGGAGAAGTTCCACTAATTACAGGCAGAAAATCGTAATTAACATCTGATAAACATCTCCTTTAAAGGGAATGGTTCCATATTACATGAAGCACGTTGCTGTGCAACGGATCAATGTGTTAGCACTACAACAACAACAAAAACAGCAGGATTGCTTCCTGAATCACTACATGGAGGTTGTGATAAAGGCAGCATCAGCTGAGTGTGTGTTCATGAGAAGGAACATTAATCCAGCCGTGTTCCTTTTCACATCAAAGGCTCCTATGAAGTTTTTGATGGTAAATCAGGTGTTTAGGAGACTGTCAACCGTTTGATGTAAGTTTACCTAATGATAACAGAGGTATTATGGGTAAAATATTCCATATTTCCTGTCTCTATGTTTATGTATATTTTTCTAAACTATCACCTCGGTTTACTTTAAATATATATATATATATATATATATATATATATATATATATATATATAGAGAGAGAGAGAGAGAGAGAGAGAGAGAGAGAGAGAGAGTGTGTGTGTGTGTGTGAGGGGCTGCAACCAGGTTAGACAGGAATATGAGGTTGACAATCCTCTGAAGCCAACTTTTCCAGTATGAGAACTGCGTATTATAAAATAAATAAATACATAAATAAATAAATATCTATTTACCTATACAGAAACTGTATAGAAACTACCTCTCTGAAAGTAAACGAACTCAGCAGGTAGTAATTTTTACATTATTCTCTCAAGGCACAAAAAAACACACACAAAACTTTCTTTTCTCAGGTGACAGGGAGAGACAGGAGTCAGCAAGAAAAAGACGAAGAAGAAGAGGAAGAAGAAGAGTTTGAGGAGGTGAAGGAGAAGAGAAGAAGGAGAATAAGAAGAAGAAGGAGGAGTTCTTGGAGCAGTCTTAATCCAGATCCCTGATTTCCCACGAGAGGCGAAGCAGCCGTCATGACTTAAGCAGCCCCAGAACAGAACCCAATGTCTGCCAGAGATCGTCCTGGGCAGGCGATGATCCCTAAGACTTCGGCGGACAGCTACCTACCTACCTACCTAACTACCTGAGGGAGGGGAAGGCGAAGGATTAACATCGCCCCTGACCTCATTTGACACGTGAATTTATGAATACGGGCCCAGTAGGTCCCATTTAATAATCTAGTAATTAGGGATGTATCTTCGTTTGTTGTAGAGAAGCCCAAGAAGGTTCCATTTCATAATTTAATAATTAGGTGTGTAACTTTGTTTATAAAGAAGGCCCAAAAGGTCCCATTTAATAATTTAATAATTAGGGGTGTATCTTCGTTTGTAAAGAAGGCCAAGAAGGTCCCTTTAATAATTTAATAATCATTAATTACAAAGTATGGCCACAACACCATTTTTTACCATTTTTAATCATCCACTTACATAACAAAGTGGGAAGTTATCACACACATGAGAAAATGTACAAAATGGGTCATACGGTCGAAATACTGTAAAGTTTTTTTTAGTTTCATTATATACTTTTAATAATTCAAGGGTCCTTTCTCAAGTTTGTACAGTCAGGTACCTTCAAGCAGGGGGCTCTGAGATGACAAGTTTTCCAATGAGATGTTTTATAATATCTTCTCAGGTGCTATTTTTCTTCTAAGAACTTCAGCGAAACTTCATTGTCTAGAGGGCATTTTAGATTTTTTGAATTTGTTCTCTTCTCTCGCTGTATTATTGCTATTTTTTTAAATACAATTTATTATTCAAGTAAGGTTTATGTCCACTTATTTAATTAGTCACCCAGTTACCTGTGACACAAACTAATTTACAATCAATCGATCTGTCTCACAAGAATTTGTTCCTCACCTCAAGTCAGTTATGACACTGTAAGTTGTGACACCAAATACTTTACAATCAATCAACCTGTCTCACATGAATGTGTTCCTCACCTCAAGACAGTTATGACACTGAAAGTTGTGACACCACACTCTTTACAATCAATCAACCTGAATCATACAAAGGTCTGCCAACTCTGTTAAACTTCAGTCCATTCGCAAGTGACAGATTGAGCTTCCCTTGGTCTCAAAACCTGGACAAAATAGCCAACACCCACTGTATACAATCGACCGCTTCCAAATCCGGTGGTGCCAAGCTAACAGGAGCGATTAGCTGTGGCTGAGCGCTGTGGACGTTTATCGATCTCACAGCTGCACGACAGCAAACTCTGTCCTGTCTGTGTTGCCGGGACTGAAGCACATTTCAGAGTTCTAGGCCTATGTATTTTGTGTCCTTCATTCCCAGATTTAATTCAAAATCCCCGGAATGTAAGTAACTGTCGGATAATGTAAATGAGTTTAAAGACCATTAAAAATAAGGAAAGGCTAAAAAAAAAAATAATAATTTCTAACAAGACCCCTGCACTGCAGAGAGAATCCAAAGACTACGTATCCTGCATCCCTTCATTTCAGGAATTTAACTCCTAAAGTTCTTGAATATTAGTAGCTGTCAGATAAAATAAATGAGAATAAAGACCAGCAGAAAGTAAGAAAAGGCTTAAACGGAAAAAACAAATTCTAACAAGACCAAGAACAGTGTAAAGAGTTCTAGGCCTATGTATTGTGTATCCAATCATTTCAGGAATTTAACTCAAAATATCTCGAATGTGAGTAAATATCAGATAATACGAGTATAAATTAGTCCAAAGACCACTAAAGACTGAAAAAAAAATTCTAACAAGACCCAGAACAGTGTAGAGTTCTAGGCCTATGTGTTCTGTATCCAATCATTTCAGGAATTTAACTCAAAATATCTAGAATGTGAGTAAATATCAGGATAATATAAATTAGTCCAAAGACCACTAAAGGCTAAAAAAAAAAAAAAATTCTAACAAGACCCAGAACATTGTAAATAGTTCTAGGCCTACTTATTGTGTATCCAGTCATTTCATGAATTTAACTCAAAATATCCCGAACGTGAGTGAATATCAGATAATAAAAGTTAGTCCAAAACCACTAAACACTAAAAAAAAAAAAATTCTAACAAGACCCAGAACAGTGTAAAGAGTTTTAGGCCTATGTATTGTGTATCCAACCATTTCAGGAATTTAACTCAAAATATCTCGAATGTGCGTCAATATCAGATAATATAAATTAGTTCAAAGGACACTCAAGACTAAGAAAAGTCTTAAAGTATATAAAAAAAAAAAAGACTTTCTAACAAGACTCCGAACGTTGCAAAGAGCGCCATTTGCAGATTAACGCCATAAAGCCCGCCAAGTCGCGTCGTAACGGCGTTCGTTTACGCCGCACTACAGGCCTCCGGCGACCTCATCTGGGGCGATACTTCCTTCCAGTAAAAAAAAAAAAAAAAAAAAAGACACAAGGATAAAAATGAGTTCCCTGAGTGGCGAAAGCTCTCAACTGCTAGCTTCCAAATGACCGCAAAGGGAACGAGGTGAGTGGGGAAGCATTTCCCCTAAGTGTTTGCCTTGTCTTCTGTCTTCCGTCGATACGAAAATGTACGTACAGTTGTATGTATATACATATGTATGTATGTATGTATGTATGTATGCATTCATGAACAGGGTGTGTGTGTGTGTGTGCATATATATATATGTGTCTTTCAAAGTTCCCAATGATTAAGGTGGGTAAAACAACATTCAAGACGAATTAATATACATTTCAAATTAAAACAATTTCTTCATTAATTCTTCTGCATCCAATTCTATACCTAACCAAACCTGAAACACTCCACCTTATCATCAAGGCTTTACGGCTTTAATATCATCAAGGCTTTATCGTTTTAATGTCATCAAGGCTTTATCGTTTTAATACCATCAAGGCTTTATTCTATTAATACTATATCAAGGCTTTATTCTTTGAAAGCTCATGATCCAACAGAAAACGCACAGTCAGGTCAAAACCCAAATTCGGTTCGACACCCTAAAAACAAAGATCGACTGAGAGAAAATCTTCACGTGTCAGCATACATAGATAATTTATTCGAACAAGAACGTGTCTTGAAGTCACTGCGAGAGAGAGAGAGAGAGAGAGAGAGAGAGAGAGAGAGAGAGAGAGAGAGAGAGAGATTGTGGTAGTTTAAGGGACTGGACGAACCTTGATAAACCATCACCAGTGGAAGAAGAAAAGGACGTAAAAGAAGTACCAGTACTAACAGTACTAGAGGTAGTCATGCTTAACAAACACCAACTAACTCTTAGCACAGTTCTAGAGTGACGTCCAATGAGCTGTAGTACTAGTGGCAGGTATATTCAATAAACTCCAGCTAATTCAGAGCAAAGTTCTAGACCTAACCCAGCCAATTCAGAGCAAAGTTCTAAAACCCAGTTCAGAGCAAAGTTCTAGACCTAACCCAGCTAATTCACAGCAAAGTTCTAGAACTTCAAGCAAAGTTCTAGACCTAATTCAGAGCAAAGTTCTAGACCTAACCCAGCCAATTCAGAGCAAAGTTCTAGACCTAACCCAGCCAATTCAGAGCAAAGTTCTAGACCTAACCCAGCCAATTCACAGCAAAGTTCTAGACCTAACCCAGCCAATTCAGAGCAAAGTTCTAGACCTAACCCAGCCAATTCAGAGCAAGTTCAGCCAATTCCAATTCAGAGCAAAGTTCTAGACTAAACCAATTCAGAACAAAGTTTCTAAACCTAACTTAGCCAATTCAGAGCAAAGTTCTAAACCTAACCCAGCCAATTCAGAGCAAAGTTCTAGGCCTAACCCAGCCAATTCAGAGCAAAGTTCTACATCAAAGTCCAATAACCTGTCATGCTTCGTGCTCAGCGCTGGTAAAAAAGACCAAAAATATTGATTTGCAGTCTTACACCAACAAAACCAATGTCAGGGAAATAGTCTTCTTCGGGCAACAAAGCAACACAAATGAAAACTCCTCAGGGGAGGGAACACATAAACAAACGGATCTCCTTTTGTTCACCGGTAAGAGGGGTCACCCAGACGGCACATAAAGCCAAAAGTCAAATATAATAAGAGAGAGAGAGAGAGAGAGAGAGAGAGAGAGAGAGAGAGAGAGAGAGAGAGAGTGAGTTCCTGGCATTATAAAAGATATGAGGAAATATTCGAGGGGGTGAAAGGGATAGTGACTAATAAAAGACACTCGGTGGTGCGCATCTTTTTCGAAATACACTGTTCAAGGCGTTTTGTTTCTGGACTGACGCGCTTACGCGCTTTGATAGCTACAATGCTTTCAAACGTACCTACAGAAATCAAGGCTATAACTTGAACGTGACTTTTTTAAAAAGGTTAGACTGTTTAAAAGAAATTGTAGAAATCAAGAACTGGTTTTGAAATCCCTGAGGAAACTCCAGATACCTTAAGAAATCATGAATTTATGTTAAAATACCAACAGCATTAAACAGGTAAAAAATGCGCCGAAGTCGGCGCAATCGAGTATTCTGTACAGCCGCTACGGCGTATAATCAAGGCCATCGAAAATAGATCTATCTTTCGGTGGTTTAGGTATAATGCTGTATGAGCCGCGGCACAGAAAACGTTAATCAAGGCCCGGTGGTGGCCTATCCTTTATCGTGCCAGAAGCACGCTGATGGCCAATGAAATAAAATGAAATAAAAACTACTGAGGCTAGAGGGCTACAATTTGGTATGTTTGATGATTGGAGGGTGGATGATCGCCATATCAATTTGCAGCCCTCTAGCCTTAGTAGTTTTTTAAGACCTGAAGGCGGGCAGAAAAAGTGTGGACGGACAGACAAAGCCGGCATAATAGTTTTCTTTTACAAAAATGAAAAACTGACTTTAAATGCGCATTTATAAATAAAACATTGATCTGCACATTACTTTCAGAAATCAAGATATTGACTTCAAAAGCACCGACAGAAATCAAGAATCCATGTATTCAAGAACAGACTGGAAAACAGAAATTGATAAAAAAAAAATCCTTCAATGGAAAACGGCTCAAATCTCGCCCCCCCAAAAAATGCAGAGAGGACCGTTTCATCGGAATATTACGGAAAGCCCCCCAAAAAGAAAAAAAAAACTTCCGTCGAAATATTTTTGGAAGCGCGGATCTCAAAAAAAATTTTTTGTAAAAAGACCATTTTTCCTTTTTTTTTTTTTTTATTCTACAGCGTACCAGGACCAGCGGACCTAAATTTAATTTTCGCAGTAATGGCAGCCCGTGACAGATATAGTCAAAGGGCGGAACAGAGACTCGACCATTCCGCTATAAATGCCAATACGTAAATCATTTGACAACGCGCGCGTAATCTTTTGAAGCGGAGCGCTCGACATCACAGCGTCATATACCTTCGGAACGGAGAGGCAGAGAGAGAGAGAGAGAGAGAGAGAGAGAGAGAACATGGATTTAACTACATAAACCTTGCAGCGTTCAAGGGTATTAAGAGAGAGAGAGAGAGAGAGAGAGAGAAGTACACATGAATATATCTATATATACCTTGCAGCGTCCAAGGGTATTGAGAGAGAGAGAGAGAGAGAGAGAGAGAGAGAGAGAGAGAGAGAGAGAGATGAACATGGATTTATCTACATAAACCCTGCAGCGACCCAAGGTATTAAAGAGAGAGAGAGAGAGAGAGAGAGAGAGAGAGAGAGAGAGAGAGAGAGAGAGAGAGAGAGAGAGAGAGAGAGAGAGAGAGAGAGAGAGAGTACACGGACTAATATGAGAACAAATACAAATAACATAATTTTTGAAACACTGTACTTAGTTCCAAATATAACTAAACCTTACTTATTCTTTTTATATAAAGTATTATCTTACTTTAATTCTTATATAAATTTACTATTGGTGCCTGCTATTGATTCTACCCCGCAAAAAACTTGTTAATATTACAATATATTTTTAATTTTTATATAAAAGTGTTACTAACGCTATTATTGATTCTGTCCCAAAAAATTTTTAATACTACAATATACTTGTTGGTAATATTTGCATGTGATGACCTCAAAAAACTTACAGACACACACACAGAAAATGGCTTATATTACATATAATGCAAAATAAAAATAAATATCCCATTTCATGCGTGTCTAATTCAAAAAGGCCTTCAACATTCAAGTAATATAACATTCAAGATTATTTCTAAGCAACATAATACCAAGAACTTCCATACCACCTAAATAACCAATCATGTTCTCGTCAAATTTCAATCGGAGCCCGACTTATAAAAGACCTATTTAAATATTCCAAAATCACTTAAGAACATGCTTCAGGGATCCGTCGTCTCGTAAAAGGATCCCAGACACGTCTGCAAGTCGCAGCAGCAGCAGACAAGAACGACTGTTCTCTTCCCCCCCCACAACCCCCCAAAAGCGGATGCAATCGCTTTCATCTACCGACAACCTCTAGCTTCAGGAATGTCTGAAGGAATTTCCTTCGGGCTGAACGGCGCAGCAAATGTACCACGCTGTGGAACTTCTCCTCCCGAGTTCCAGAGGTTTTCTTTGTTCCTCACATCTTTGGACTGTGGAACAGATTCCCTGAGGATGACGTGAAATTGGAGCCTCAAAAGTTTTAGCATCACTGCCCGTAAGCAATTCATCTTGTGTTTTAATGAATTATTTATATTTTTATCGGTTCATATATTAATTTAGTCATTTATCTTTCAGAATATCTGATCTCTTCTCTCTTTATTTCCCATTACTTTCTGTGGAGTCTTTCAAATGAATTCCATATTCTTTGGAAGCTTGAATTTCCAGTCAGATGGCCCCTTTGGTGGGCTTGTTCCATATGAATAGGGTTCGTCTTCTAAATAATAATAATAATAATAATAAATAATAATAATAATAATAATAATAATAATGAATTCTTACCTGATGTCTAATAATAATAATAATAATAATAATAATAATAATAATAATAATAATATAATAATAATAATAATAATAATAATAATAATAATAAATTTTGGGAGAGGTCGGGTCTTTCACTTAGCGAGTGGTCGAAAAAGCTAGGACTGTTTTCTCCGAAAAAGGGAGAATTAAATATTCCCCTCGCCACCCACGCTTCCTCCTCCTCCCCCTCCTCCAATTCCTTGTCTTCCTCCTCCTCTTCCTCCTCTACCCATCCCCTTCTCCTCAAATTCCTCCTCTTCTTCCTCCTCCTCCTCCTCCTCCTCTACTCATCCCCACCCCCTTCACCTCCTCCAATTCCTTCTCCTCCTCCTCCAGTTCCACGTCCCCTCCCCTCCAATTCCTACTCCACCCTCTCCAAGATAAAAGCTTATCTCTCCTCACCATTCCTCCTCTTCCTAATCCCTCCCCAATTTATTTCTCCTCCTCCTCTCGATATTCCTCAGTCGTTGCTTCACACGATTTCTTAACCGAATTTCCCTACTAATCGCTCCTGGGATCTACGGGGTTCGTTTCTCGTCGTTTCCCAACATACGCTAGCGCGCGCGCGAGTACACACATATCGCTTCGGGCCATACGGCAATCTAAGCCTATGATGCTCGAGAGAGAGAGAGAGAGAGAGAGAGAGAGAGAGAGAGAGAGAGAGAGAGAGAGCGCTAAATAATTTTGAAAGCTACTACAGTTGAGAAACATGGCACTGTCTTAAATATGCAGTTCGATACGTTTGTAAAATGCAAATACGCTCCACGAGCACGTCAGTCACAGAGAGAGAGAGAGAGAGAGAGAGAGAGAGAGAGAGAGAGAGAGAGAGAGAGAGAGAGAGAGTACATCACCAAATAAAACCACAACCCAGCTCAATAAAACAGGGAAGGCGGTGACCATTGCAAAAACTATTAATAAAAAAAACGGAAACTGTTAGCACTGTAAACAGAGAGAGAGAGAGAGAGAGAGAGAGAGAGAGAGAGAGAGAGAGAGAGAGGATTAAAAGTATATCTAAAGACAGAAACAACCTACATAAAACAAGAAGGCGGTGACCTTGGAAAGCTCATAAACTAACAAATGAAATCAGTGACATCATCGTAAACAAGGAGAGAGAGAGAGAGAGAGAGAGAGAGAGAGAGAGAGAGAGAGAGAGAGAGAGAGAGAGAGAGAGATTAAACGTTTATCTAACTAAAACTGAAAAAACTACATAAAACAAGAAAGGCTGTAACCTTGCAAAATACATCAACAAACAAATGAAAATCGTTGGAGCACTGTGAACAGAGAGAGAGAGAGAGAGAGAGAGAGAGAGAGAGAGAGAGAGAGAGAGAGAGAGAGAGAGAGAGAGAGAGCATACATCTCTAAATAAAATCAGAAACACGCTTCATGGACGGAGGTGGACTTTCCAACAACCATAAACAAACTAATGAAAACATTTTCACCTTTGTAGAGAGAGAGAGACAGAGAGAGAGAGAGAGAGAGAGAGAGAGAGAGAGTACACCTCCACACAAATGATAAACCACATACATGAAACAAGGAATGAGGTGACCTCACAGCGGACATAAACAAACAAACGAAATCATTGCCACCACTGTAAGCAAAACATCAGGACACATGAGCACGATTCCTCGCTTCTTCTTCTTGTTTAGCAGCTGTGAAATCCCATCCTGATCTGGAGCAAATACTTTTTAAGCCTTTGCATGGTCTGCGATCGTACTCTGCTGAATTAAAAGAATGAATTGTTTAATTCATTCCCACAAGCTAAGAGAGACTTCGATTTCTTTAAACGTATTCAGCGTGATTGACGAAAAAGCCTTGCTTAATTCGTCAGTTCAATGGCAAGTGAGAGAGAGAGAGAGATGAATAATTTGAAGATTATATACTACAGTTGAGAAACATGACATTGTCTTAATAGGCAGTTCAACTTATTTGTTCTTTACATTCAATATTTTTCCAAAATACAAATGCACTTTATGAGAGAGAGAGAGAGAGAGAGAGAGAGAGAGAGAGAGAGAGAGAGAGAGAGAGAGAGAGAGAGAGAGAGATTTAAACGTATTGAGCTTGAATGTTACGTTGCGTGACTAACGAAAAAAGTCTTGCTTGATTCGTCAATTAAATGGCGAGAGAGAGAGAGAGAGAGAGAGAGAGAGAGAGAGAGAGAGAGAGAGAGAGAGAGAGAGCTAAACAATTTGAAGGCCACTACAGTTGAGAAATATGACATTGTCTTGATATGCGGTTGAATATTTGTTCTTTTAATTCAATACTTTCCCAAAATGTACGACTAGAGAGAGAGAGAAAGAGAGAGAGAGAGAGAGAGAGAGAGAGAGAGATAGAGAGATTTCTTTAAATGTATTCAACATGTACGCTACGTTGCGTGACTGACGAAAAATGCCTTACTTAATTCACCAATTAAACTGAGAGAGAGAGAGAGAGAGAGAGAGAGAGAGAGAGAGAGAGAGAGAGAGAGAGAGAGAGAGAGAGAGATTAAACCCTCCCGATCAAGAGATCGGGTGGCCTCGGGTACTAGCCGAAGATCAAGTGGCTCACAGGAGCTAGATAACAGTGCCAGCACGAGTCACAACCTGAGCACTTTAAGCAGTGTTCGCTCGCTCCAACAAGTCAAGGAAGAAATACAACACTCGGTGAAGACGCTCGCCACATGCCACTTGCTGACGCTTTTTATACAGATTTGAACGCCTCGGGCTTCTTTAAGACTGGTCAAAGCATCACAGGATCCGCCACTAATGCAACAGAGTAGGTTGGGGATGAATGTCAACCACACGCATGCTCTCGTTTGTTTGTGTGTGTGTGTGTGTGTGTGTGTGTGTGTGTGTGTGTACACACGTCGTCTCATGCTTTATATGTAAACAAATAAAACAATTTTAGATCTCAAATGTCCATTTTTAGTAATTTTAATCACAAATACAAAAAATCTTTGACATAACATCCTTCCATTATCAAGTGCTCAATCACATTCATGAAAAAAAACTTCCCAACCTCTTTCACGTTACCCTATCATTCTTCTAAACTCCAGCCATTTAAAACGAGTAAATTGTCGAATGAATAATATTGGCTGGGTGAAGAGAGAGAGAGAGAGAGAGAGAGAGAGAGAGAGAGAGAGAGAGAGAGAGAGAGAGAGAGAGAGTTTATCGTTTGTCATTCAGCCTTATCCTGGGCAGAGCCGAGGTTGGTCAACAGGGAAAAATATATATATTATATATATATACTATATATATATTATATATATACTGTATATATATATATATATATATATATATATATATATATATATATATATATATATATATATATATATATATTGGTTGGAGAGAGAAAGCACAGCTCTCCCATACATGAATGATAAATAATTGGAAAAGAATGTGGCACATGTGAAAAGGTTCCCCTCAAACCCGATTTTAAAGGGGACAGCAGCATGATGGAGGCTGTGTGGAAGGTCGCAGAACGCATGGATGGGTGGGGACAAAAGCCCGGCACTGTGAATGAGAAATCGCTCCGAGCGTTAATCAGCAATGAAATCATTTTTGTCTGAAATAAAATGAAATGTTGAAGAACAAGTATGACATGATTGATGCTAGTAGCATTGATAAGACTACTGTAAAACAAGTCATATACATGTTGGCAACTTATCACAATCATGTCCCGAACATGTTGGAAACAAGTCAACGACCCATGCTGGATAATGAGTACTTATGATGTCTGTGACAAGTTGTCGTCTAGGCTTCTGACATCCTGTGTTCTCAATAAGTTGCCCTCAATGTTCATGAGGTGTGAGTGATAAGTTGCTGAATATGTTTATAACATGTGTGTGTGCGATAAGTTGCCGCCTATGTTTACGACATGTGCATGCAATAAGTTTACACCTGCAACATACTGTGTGTGCAACAAGTGGTCGTCTATGGTTATGACATGTTGAGTGTGCGATAAGATGCTGCCTGGTTTATGACAAATTGTGTATGTGATAAGTTACCGACTATGTTTACGACATATCGTGTATGTGATATGTTACCGACAAAGTTTATGATATGTTGTGTGTGCAACAAGTTGCCATCTATGTTTGCAACGTGCATGCGATAAATTTGCTGCCTATATTTATATCATATTGTGTATGTGATAAGTTGCTGACATGTTTATGACATATCGTGTGTGCCGTCAATGTTCATGAAACATTTTACTGTAAAGTGGATGCACCCAAGTTAAAAAGACGGTGGTGATAGACATTCCTCTCTTTAAATGAAAAAGGGTTGGCTGCACAAATAATTCCACCATCCCACAAAAATAAAAAATAAAAAAAAACAAATAAAAAGGACCCAATCCGACCTGGCTGTTTGATTGATTGACCTTCAGGCTGATGGTGATTTGCTGCTGGGGCCAGATGGTATGTAATACAAAACCTGGCATACTTTTATGCACGATTTTTACACTACTTTTAGTTCTCTGTAAAAGAAAACTATTGTGCCCGCTTGACTGTCCGTCCGCGCTTTCTTCTATCCGCACTTTTTTCTCTCCGCCCTCAGATCTTAAAAACTGCTGAGGCTAGAGGGCTGCAAATTGGTATGTTGATCACCTGTGCATGCATACGACCAGTTATATAAATGTGCATTTATAAATACGTGTGTTCAATAAGATTTTGGGTGTATAAAATACATGCATTCAAACAGAGTTTGGGCGAATGAATTCATATATTTAAAACGAGTCTGGGTGCATATATAATTACATTTAATATGAGTTTGGGCGTATACATAATTACATTTAAAATGTGTTTGGGTGTATACATAATTACATTTAATATGAATTTGAGAGTATAAAATACATGCATTCAAATTGAGTTTGGGCGTATGAATACAGATATTTACTATGAATTCGGCCGTATAAACACATACTGCATATTCAATGAGTTTGCGTGTATAAAATGCAAACATTCATATGAGCATGGTGTAAGAATACATATACATTCAATAAGAGTTTGGATGTATAAATAAATACGTTTAATATGAATTTGAGTGTATAAGTACACTGGGTGGATAAATACATACATTCACTATAATTTTTGGTGTAAAAATGCATACATTCAATATGAGAGAGAGAGAGAGAGAGAGAGAGAGAGAGAGAGAGAGAGAGAGAGAGAGAGAATCTATGAATGAAAAAACTAATGACAAAGGAATAAGGTAAAATGTTACAATTCCTTTCAAAGCACACAGGGTACAGGAGAGAGAGAGAGAGAGAGAGAGAGAGAGAGAGAGAGAGAGAGAGAGAGAGAGAGAGAGAGAGAGAGCTAAACTCTCACGTGAGAGCAAAACAATGAAGTCAAGAAAGGCTAATGGCCTGGGACAGCGTGCGAGCAAGCCTGGAGTTATCCGTGGGTACGGGTAAAGCGGCATTTGGAGGAGGAACTGGGAGGGGGGTGAGGGAAGGGGAAGGGGGAGGGAGGGGGAGGGGAGGGAGAAGGGTATCATATGCCAAGTGACAATTGGCACGCGCAGATACATTACGAAGGCAATTTAGCAATTTACTGTCACGAGAAAGATCTCCCTCCGTCATCTTGATTGCCTCGCGAGATGAAAAAATTACAGGCGTCGGTTGACGAACGAGAGAGAGAGAGAGAGAGAGAGAGAGAGAGAGAGAGAGAGAGAGAGAGATGGCCAAAGGGTCTTCTATGGACAACCATATCACGAGTCACCATCAAAGCGATGAAATATAAAAATAATACAATGAACTGTGATAATTAATGTACAGAGAGAGAGAGAGAGAGAGATAGAGAGAATATCAATGAATAAAGAAGACGAATAATGAGAGGGGAAAATGATAAAAAGTTACCATTCCTTTCCAAGCAGACAGAGAACAGGAAGGAGGAGAGAGAGGAGAGAGAGAGAGAGAGAGAGAGAGAGAGAGAGAGAGAGAGAGAGCTTGCACCACTAATCTACCTACCTACCTCTGTAAAAAAAAAAAATAATAATAATAATAATAAAAACGCGAAACACACATAGCCCCAACCGGAATGACGTCCTGAAATCTCGCGAAATCTCTGTCGCCCCATTCGAGTTATTCCTTAAGCAGCTCAATTTATGACACCTCACGCTCGGGATATTCAAGACTCGAAGCAAAAACGAGAAGAAGCACCAGCACCGTGAGTGGGACCTGTCGTCGTGGAGGAGGAGGAGGAGGAGGAGGAGGAGGAGTGACTCTGCCCGAGTCAGCTGGGCAGAGTCAGCTGTAGTAAATAAATACAAACAAAATTGGAACTTGACCCTCATAAGGGTTGCATGCGACTGTATCCTGTGACAGCCGGGTTAACGTACTTATTTATTTATTTATCTATTCATCTTATTTTATTTATTGCAGCGTCTTCATGTATTTATTCTATCTGTTTATCTATTTATCTACTTAATTATAATTAACTTTTGCATTTATTTACGTATTTAATTATCTTTTATTTATCTATTTACTTATTTATTTATTATAATAAGGATTACATACATTACCATCCCATGAAAAGAGGCTTAACTTCTATATTAATCTATTTATTTTTCTTTATGCATTTATTTATTTAGTTATTCATATGTAGGTTAATTTGTTCTGTTTATTTATCTTATTTAGTTCGTATTTATTTAATTTACCTAATGTTTTGTTAATCTATTCAATCATAAGGGTTACATGAATTAGCATTCCAAATAAAACAAATTAATAAAAATAACAACAAATAAAAATAACAACAAAAAATAAAAATAAGACAAACTCACAATTCCTCATACTTGATGAGTTTGAGAACCAGTATAATTCCTGTATTAGGGATTATATTGGTTCCTACCGTAGTGGTAGAAGTTCAGTTCCTTCTAACGCTATTGTTATATCCTTGTATCCTGAGGTGTGTGTGTGTGTGTGTGTGTGTGTATGTGTGTAATCAACCATTTAACGTGCAACACATGAATAAAAATATACAATGAGATAATGACATAATTCTTTTGAATCCAACTCTTCATACAAGTGTTCTCATATACTTGCGTCCTGAGGTGTGTGTGTGTGTGTGTGTGTGTGTGTGTGTGTAATCAACCATGTAACTTACAGCACAAGAATAAAATTATACAATGAGATAATGACATAATTCTCTTGAATCCAACTCATTATACAAGTGTTCTCATATACTTGCGTCTGAGGTGTGTGTGTGTGTGTGTAATCAACCATTTAACTTGCAACATATGAATGAAATTGTACAATGAGATAATGACATAATTCTCTTGAATCCAACTCATTATACAAGTGTTCTCATATACTTGAATCCTGAGGTGTGTGTATGTGTGTGTGTGTGTGTGTATAATCTACCAATTAACTTATAAGACAATAATAGAAATATACAATGAGATAATGACATAATTCTCTTGAATCCAACTCATTATACAAGTGTTCTCATAAACTTGCGTCCTGAGGTGTGTGTGTATGTGTGTAATCAACCATTTAACTTATAAGACAATATAATAGAAATATACAATGAGATAATGGATAATGGCATAATTCTTTTTGAATCCAACTCATTATACAAGTTTTCCCATATACTTACATCCTGAGAGGTGTGTATGTGTGTGTGTATGTAATCTACCATTTAACTTATAACACAATAATAGAAATATACAATGAGATGACAAAATTCTTTTTGAATCCAACTCATTATACAAGTGTTCTGTGTTGCATCCTGTGTGTGTGTGTGTGTGTGTGTGTGTGTAATCAACAATTTAACTTGCAACACATGAATAGAAATAATCCTCTTCAAAAAATGAGGCGCGCGTCAAAAAACTTCAATTAACCCGATCGCCCGGAAAAAGACTGATGATTAAAAAATAAAACTTAATTCACGAAAAGAGCTTTAATTCACGCGCTCAAGCGAGCGTAAAAAAAAAAAGCAAAGAATTAATGCATCCATTATTACAATAAGTCTTTTGATAACATGAGAACTAGGTGCAGTTCTCTGGCGCTAATTTGCGTTTCAACGTAATGCTGATTTATACAATCGACACTCATCAAATAAATGAGTTAAAATGTTTTTTCAGGTTGAGAATAAACAAGTAAAAAATGCGCCTAAGTTTCTTCGGCGCGATCGAGTTTACCGTACAGCTGCTACAGCGTATAATCAAGGCCACCGAAAATACATCTATCTTTGGGTGGTCTCGGTATAATGCTGTATGAGCCGCGGCCCATAAATATTTAACCATTGGACGGTCGTGGCCTGTCCAATATCGTTGCCAGACGCATGATCATGGCTAAATTTAACCTTACGTAGAATAAAAACTACTGAGGCTGGAGGGCTGCAATTTGGTATGTTTGATGACTGGAGGGTGGATGATCAACATACCAATTTACAGCCCTCTAGCCTCAGTAGTTTTTAAGATCTGAGGGCGGACAGAAAAAGTGTGCGGACAGAAAAAAGTGCGGACAGAATAAAGTGCGGACGGACAGACAAAGCCGGCTCAATCATTTTCTTTTACAGAAAACTAAAAAGGTGGGGAAAAATCATTATTTGTAAATCAATGTCTCGTTGCAATAATTAAAGGCAAGTGCTGTGCAATATTATATAATCAATACACACACTGCTTCATATCACTGAAATACACTCATTGCTTAACCCGATGTGTATAAGTACCATAACGCTGATTTTATTTAGTTCAACTGGAACGGGAATCACCGCAAGATTCACTCATAAAAATATATATATAAAATAATACTAGAACAAAACTTATATGCATATGCATATATATATATATATATATATATATATATATATATATATATATATATATATATATATATATATACATATATATACATATATACACCAAATATAACTGAATAATATATATATATACAAATATAATCAGACAACTTACAAACAAATCAGGACTTACACAAAGATTTTCATTTTCCCAGAGGTAAATGTGTAAAATGTAAATGACGTGAGATTACAAATGTGTATAATATATATATATATATATATATATATATATATATATATATATATATATATATATATATATATATATATATATATATATATATTTATAAGTTCTTAGAAAGAGCCCATCTGGGGAATCCAATTTTCCGAGGTGCCCCCAAGAGTAAGCGTAACACAGACCCCTTATGAATTCCGCTCCTCCCAGGGTACAATAACACGCGGAGGAATCCACGCTGATCAGGCCCTTGGGAACATCGAGGGCGATTGTACAGGGCCCGGGAGACGTCGGAACTGCGGCGCCGCCTTCTGCGGTTGTCCTACAATTCGACTGCGGGGTTTGACGAATATGATGCTATTCTGAATAGCTGATACACAGATTTTCAAGGAGAGAGAGAGAGAGAGAGAGAGAGAGAGAGAGAGAGAGAGAGAGAGAGAGAGAGAGAGAGAAAGGCAAAGATTTATGTAAGATGGATTTTTTTTATAGGCCTCTTCAGGTTGATGTTGCTGTTAAATAAAAATACAGAGAGAGAGAGAGAGAGAGAGAGAGAGAGAGAGAGAGAGAGAGAGAGAGAGAGAGAGAGAGAGAGAGAGAGAGAGAGAGAGAGAGAGAGAGAGAGAGCTCCACGGTCACGATACAAGTATGAAAGAGAAATGGTAAAAATAACTGATAATGAGACACATAGCAGCTGATTAAGGAAAAAGGGGGCTTCTAATTTCATCAAATTACACATGGCTCGAATCATTCCCCTCTAATTGCCGCTAATCATATCGCTGGAACGACTCGATTAGCATATTCACGCGAGCGCGCGCGAAAAAAAAAACCTTCGCGTACAACAAAAGGGCTTTCAGATATATACTCTCTCTCTCTCTCTCTCTCTCTCTCTCTCTCTCTCTCTCTCTCTCTCTGTGTGATGATCGTTCGAACGTTTATATTCATAATTAATGAATTATTCTACAAATTTCACTAATTTGTAAGTTATTTGAAGGAACAACAAACTTTGGTAATGAATCTGTAAAATATTTACATACTTCAACTCAGTGTAAGTCCACATTACAGTAAAAGCATGTCGGGAACACGTCGTAAACTTGTTGCATACATGTTGCAAACATGCATGTAAAAATAGTAATGTACTTTGGCAATGAATCTTTACACTGTTTGCATATTCTAACTTGAGGTGTCTCCGCACTACAGAAAAACATGTCGTAAACATGTCGAAAACTTATCACATACATGTTGCAAACAAGTCAACGACCGCAAGTGGAGAACGAATCTTTGGCGAATTTTGGATTCTTGTATGAAGGACTGGTAAGGGCTAGCAATAAGTCGTTGGCTTGTATTTATATAGTTTGAGATTTCTCTGAGATAAATCACTGACTTGTATCTAACAGGTTTGAGATTTGTCTGAGATAAGTTGCCAATGTGTATTTAAGGACATGTTTTACTGTAGTATGAGCGCAGCCTTAGAATCAATAAAACAACAAATAGTCTTTGAATTATCACTTAAAGTAATCATAATTTTCCTGTGTCTCTAGTTTAATAATAATAATAATAATAATAATACAATAATAATTTTTCAAATTATCTGTCCTTGCCAGAGGTTGCTAGACCTGCCGGCCCTTTGCCACCCTGGCGGTGTCCCACCACAGTCAACTGACCACAAGTATATATTTGCTATAGTCTAAATGCAAAATAACCTCACGGGTTATATTATAAAAACACGGATATTATATGATAAATATCTATCTATATATATATATATATATATATATATATATATATATATATATATATATATATATATATATATATATATATATATATATATATATATATAATATATGTTTTCCGTGTTCATTTTCTTTGCAGAAAAGGCAGACGGTAAAAGGGGTTGAAAAGGGGAAGGGGAGAGGAGAGGAGGAGGGGGTGAAACCATGAGTATTATGAGGGGATGATGGTGGGGAGGGGGGAACGGAGGCCTTTGAAGAGCAGTGTCGAAACAGATATAAACTCAATTAAAAACCACATCCAGTATATTCCCTTTGATGGCGTTTCCACGCATTGGGAATGAAACCTTTGCTTGTTCTATCTCACACGCTAAAAGGCTCGGATCTGCAGCGTTGCACGCGCACGCACATACACTTACACAAAAACACACACAAAACATACACACGCACGCAAACTCAACCCATGAAAAAACACGCACGGTTAGAAACTCAAATCTCTCCTTATCTGATCAAAAGTGCTCGTTTTAGAGGGACTATCTGATCAAAAGTGCTCGTTTCAGAGAGAGAGAGAGAGAGAGAATCACTCCTAAATCCTTGTAAAAGTTAATTCTCCTTTAAGCCTAAAATTAACCAGATATTAAAGAATTTTGATGCTTAAAATAATAACACAGACTAAATGCATTTAATACCTTAACACAAAGCCCCAAAGATTAGTAAAGAGTTTCAAAGTTAAAACCACAATAAAAAATAAATCCCTTTTGCCCATAAGCTAACGGGTCGGTTGCCTTGTTGCATCTTCTCCCGCTATTTTCTATCCAAAGTATCTTCCCTGCTAAACCCTTCTTCTCCAAATCCTCCCTCACTTTATCACGCCATCTGATCCTTGGCCTTCCTCTCCACCTTCTGCCCCAAAACAGGTTCCGATCAAGCCCTCTTTAAGACTTCCTCCTATCTCATTCTTACCACATAACCAAACCATCTCAATCTCGACTTACTTATCATATCATTAATCTTCAACCAGCCTGGACTTCCAATATCATTTCTTCATTTTCATTTGCAGTATTGTGATCTATTGGGTAAAACATTGGAAGTTACCTGTTAGCTGTTAAATAATTTAAAGCTTTATCTTGACGTTAGATAACTGGTTAGGATGAACAGTAAATGTGCCTCGCTGTCGAACTTCTCAACTCCAGTGGTCCTTTATTCCTCACACCGTTGGGCTGTGTAATTCTCCTTCTATTTTAATAATTCACTTACATTTTCATCTATTTATTTATTAATAAGTTAATTATTCTATCTCATTTAGTAACGATCTCTTCTTAGTGTATTTCATACTGTTACTTCCTTCAAATGAACTCCATATTCTTTGGAAGCTTGAATTTCAAGTCATGGACCCTGTGGGATTGTTCCATATGAATAGAGTTCATTTTCTGAATAATAATAATAATAATAATAATAATAATAATAATAATAATAATAATAATAATAATAATAATAATAATAATAATAATTGTCTTATGTCCATTTGAATAGGTTTCATTTTCTGATTAATAATAATAATAATAATAATAATAATAATAATAATTTAGTCCCTCGATGTCAAGATGAAAAAAAAGATTTCCTATGAAGTTGCAAAGTTTGGGATATTTGGCAGAATCGGTTAGAATTAAAAACAAAACTCGAAACCTCCATTAAAACCAAAACACAGGACACCAAACGAAAACCAAACGGATTTTTAATCGCTGCCAAACTTCACCCAAAGGCTTTGGCGCATGCGCAAGACGTACAGACATCAGGTAAATAATTAAACTAAGGTCATACTCCGGGATGTGTCGCTCATCCATATCTATGAAATGGAATCCTTCGACTTGAGAGAGAGAGAGAGAGAGAGAGAGAGAGAGAGAGAGAGAGAGAGAGAGAGAGAGAAATGTAATTCACTCGCGGAGTAATTGCAACCTAACTATCTTATCAGGGATCCTTTAATCAAATTGGGCTTTCAATCCCAGCCCGGGCAGCAAGGGCTGCGCCATTAGGGCTCGCGAACCAGTTACTCCTTTCGACCAGTCGGCGACTGAACGTCGGTGAGAGACTTTCTCGGAAAAGTTGGGCTTCGAAGAAATTACAATGATGCCTTAATATATTTCATTATGTACTAAAAACAAATAGGGAGACACTACGAGAATTCTCAGAAGAATTGGACTTCGACTAAATTACAATGACTCCTTAATATATTTTATTAATGTACTGAAATCAAATAGGGAGGAATTGCGGGACTTGCTCGGAAAAATTGGACTTCAATGAAATTACAATGATTCCTTAATACATTACGCACTAAAATCAAATAGGGAGGAATTGCGAGACTTTCTCGGAAAAGTTGGACTTCGTTAGAATTACTATGATTCGATAATATATTTTATTTATTCTAAAAAAAAATGGATTGAGATTACCAGGTAAGATGGAGTCATAAAGGCATTGTTGAACTATGAAACGAATTAAGCATCAATTAGCTTTAATAAGTTGGATTTGTAGTGTTGCAACAAGAATACTTCATAAGCTTTTAAATTACCCTTCCTTTACAAAGATATGTAGGGAAAGGCATTTGTTTGAAGGGGGAAAATATCCTTAAAATACTGGATATGAATGTTTGAGAACAGGAAGACGAGGCGTTTAGCATTAGAAGGTCCTCTCCCCCAACAAATGTCCTCTCTACGCCCGCCCCAAAAAAAAATGTTTGAGTTATAAGCCATCAAAGTTTTGGAAATTCAACCTGCTCTAATTTCTTTACTTTTCAAGAAATAAAGTTGAATTTTGTTTGAAATGAAGTATTTGCGATAAGAAATAGAACAGTATGCATAAAAAAATTATAGTTCACCCCACCGCCATTTTTGTCGACTGTAGTGAGTCACAGCCTGGGTGAAAATCCTAATTGGGAGCCCTTAAATCTAACTCCATTATCATCAATTCTCGTCTCAATTCTCTTATTACCTAAGCAAGAGATTAATATGCATTAACTTCAATCATTTCTCCAACAGAAAACAATATATATTTTCTACCTTTCATCATAAAAAAATTTATGAAAATTCAAATAAAAAAGATTCATTTTCCACGACTCACTATCTACACCACACAGTCATTTCTGATTATTATTATTATTATTATTATTATTATTATTATTATTATTATTATCATTATTATTATTATTATTATTCAGAAGATGAACCCTATTCATATGGAACAAGCCCACCTTACTGGGCCACTGACTAAAAATTCAAGCCTCCTAATAACATGGCGTTCATTTGAAAGAAGTAACAGCGGGTAATAGGAAACACGGAAAGAAAATATCTGCTTTAAGAAAAGAAAAGAAAAAACATATCACTAAATTCATGGAAAAAATATAAGTAAATAATTAAAATACAAGAAGAATTGTTTCGGGGTAATAATGCATTGCATAAACCCTGTCCTAAACTACCCACCATTTTTGCCATAAAAACAAATAGTTAAATAACAGAAAAGAGTATAAAAAAAACAAAATCACGCTCTGTCTTCGATCTACAATACGAGATAAATCACCCGGAGGCCTTTAATGACTCTTTCATACTTTTTTTTCTCGTAAGAGGAAAAAATATGCGACCATCCGTTATAGCCAGGAACCTTACTGTGAAGATAAATTTCCTCCGAGATCTTACGAGTTTTTCTATTTTTTTCTTTTCTTTTAAGGGTAAAACCTAATTGGAGGGGAAAACCAATGTCCTTCTTCAGCCCAGGCCCGAAGGAAATTAAGAGAACGTGGTGGGAAGGTGATAAAAATATGAGAAAGTAAAAATTGCGCCGAAGTTTCTTCGGCGCAGTCGAGTTTTCTGTACAGCGTATAATCAAGGCCGCCGAATATAGATCTATCTTTCGGTGGTCTCGGTATAATGCTGTATGAGTCGCGGCCCATGAAACTTTAACCACGGCCCGGTGATGGCCTGGCCTATAACGTTGCCAGAAGCGCGATTATGGCTAACTTTTAACCTTAAATAAAATAAAAACTACTGAGGCTAGAGGGCTGCAATTTGGTTTGTTTGATGATTGGAGTGTGGATGATCAACATACCAATTTGATCACACTTCACAAACAGGCTGAATACAAGTCGACGACTTATTGGTCGTCCTGATAAGTGTTTTATACGATTATGGTCGTCGAATTGTTTACAACCTGTCTTCAATCTTGTTTTCAACTTGTCTGTGATATATATGTGACAAGTACGCAACAAGTATCCACTGTGTAATTGCAACTTTTCAGCAGCCGTTACAATTATCCAGCATTTGCCAAAGGTTCGTTTTCCATTTATGGTCGTCGACTTGTTACCAACCTTGCTTTCAACTTGTCTGTGATATGCACACAAGCATGCAACAAATGTTTACAACATGTTTCACTGTAGTGTGAACGCCCTTTCAGAAAATCTCCCAAGAGCAAATATATGAAAGTTTGTCATGCACACTGACCTAATGGTTTTTTTATCCCCATAATTATTTATGAAAGACACGTAAATATATGAAAGAGTCTGTCATGCACACTGACCTAATGGTTTTTTATTTCCATTAATTATTTATGAGAGACACACAATCTCTCACTCTCGCCTGACAATTAGCACCGCGTAAATCTGGCGCCCTCATTATCATGGAAACAGGATCTAACGCAGTTCAGTTGATTGAACGAGAATTACTGGTTAATGAGACCTGGTAAACAATATCCCCCTCATTAACTATATGTCCGTGAATATAATTAATATTGCAACAGCAGCTCAACCTGATTATGACAGCTGGAATACGAACCCAACGCTCTGACGCGCAGTTGGCGAGTGATTTTTCTTGATTCCAATCGAATTAACAGAGATTTTTATATGATAAGGATTATGTGCATAAGATTATTTTGGAAATCGTAGCTATTAAGGGATGTATATTCCCCCAGTTAGCAATGATGGTAAGATTATTAAGCAACTGAACGACAAAACATGAAACATCTTGATATAATTAATTAGGATCAAATAAAGTAACACTTTTGTAATAAAAAAAATCTGGAAGAAAACTTAAATGGAAATGTATATTAGAAAACTCAAATAAAATTGTATATTTGTGATGATACATATCTACAGATACTTGCAAGACTAATCTGTTCATCAACGTGGTATATTAAAAAGAATTTTCTAGCTTAAATTCTTCATTTGCCTGAAAATAAACTTTGATACAAATTTGTGTAAGCACTCTAATAAATACATGCATTCCTCTGTTATTCACTTATTATTTTTCATTTGTCCGAAGTCGATACTCTCATGGGTATTACTTTGAAGTTACAAATGTGTACGAAATATTTTAGTTTTCTGTAAAAGAAAACTATTGAGCCGACTTTGTCCGCACTTTTTCTGTCCGCCCTCAGATCTTAAAAACAACTGAGGCTAGAGGGCTGCAAATTGGTATGTTGATCATCCACCCTCCACTCATCAAACATACCAAATTGCAGCCCTCTAACCTCAGTAGTTTTTATCTTATTTAAGGTTAAAGTTAGCCGTAATCGTGCTTCTGGCAACGCAACAGCACAGGCCACCACGGCCAGCTGAGAGTTTCATGGACCGCGGCTCATACAGCATTACACCGAGACCACCGAAGGATAAATCCATTTTCGGTGGCCTTGATTATACGCTGTAGCAGCTGTACAGAAAACTCGACTGCGCCGGAGAAACGTCGGCGCATTTTTTCCTTGTTTTTTTATACACTCTGCTTAATACACTGACTCCTATTGTTATTGATTTGCTATTCTCTTTGCGTTTGCTCTTTGTTCAAACGCTGTCATTCTGTTTTGTGAGGTTCATGTACCTTTAGGCCGGTTCATTCATAATTTAGGAGGTACACATACTCGCAGGCTTGTTCAATAGGTATGTTTGATCATTTTTTATACGGCAACAAGAAAAACAGCTACTACTGTTAATAATAATAATAATAATAATAATAATAATACAACAGGCTTATTCAATAAGAATGTTTGCTATTTTTATACTACAACAACAAAAAATAATAATAATAATAATAATAATAATAATAACAATAATAATAATAATAACACAATGGATTGTTTGCAATACTACAAAACAGCTTGCTCATTTCTATAATTAGAACAACACAAAACTGGCTTGTTACTTCTGTTAATAATAATAACAAACACTACTTGTTATATAATAATAATAATAATAATAATAATAATATATAACCAAAACCAGGTCACAAAAAAAGCAAAGTTCCCTTTCGAAAAGGAGAAGAGAGAGAGAGAGAGAGAGAGAGAGAGAGAGAGAGAGAGAGAGAGAGAGAGAGAGAGAGAGAGAGAAATGCAACCGCTAAGTAAAACAGAAACGGTAGCATTTACAAAATCCCTTTAATCTTGCATCTCCTTTTTCTATTTCACACTGACGAAATCCCGAGGAGATGGAGATTATCCCTCCTCCTCCTCCTCCTCCTCCTCATACCCAACTTCCCTTTCCCCATAGCAGAGGACACTCCCCCTCCCTCCCCCAATTCATATTCTTTAACCTTCAGAGAGGGAGGAAAAAATATACCAAGTTAGAATCCAACACATCAGGAAAGGGAAAGGAGGAGGAGGAGGAGGAAGGGAAGGAAGGGAGGAGGAAGAAGAAGGAAGGAAAAAGAAGGAGAAGGAGGAGGAGGAGGGAAGAAAAATAAGAAGGAGGAGGAGGAGGAGGAGGATCAATGGCACCCCACTTCAAGGAACCCCCTGGGGCTGGAATACATTTTCGTCTCCGAGAGACGAAAAATCGTGACATCGCAACGAGAATTTATGATACCGCCGCGCGATTCCTGCCGAACTGATCAAATCCCCGACCAACCAAACGGCCATCACCCCTCGCCTCCCCCCAAAAAACCATCCCCCACCCCAACCCCATTCCCAATCCCCCACCCCAAAAACCAAACCAAGAACTGCGGAAATGGGAGAGAAAAAAAAGAAGTCAAACTGCAATACATCTTTACATTCAAAATACGATTACGTGAAGGTTCTCAGGACTCAATTTCAGGGGTCCAAGAAGAAGGCAGAGATCGGTGGGGGGGGGGGTGGGGGAGGGGGGAGGAAACAAATGCCTCCTCCGGTAATCTTGAGAGAAGCAATTCTTCGCCTGAACTCTTCGAGAATTCTAAAACAGAGAGAGAGAGAGAGAGAGAGAGAGAGAGAGAGAGAGAGAGAGAGAGAGAGAGAGAGAGGGAGGGGGAGGGTTCTGAACAACAGGTCTTCTTTACAAAAGTTATTCTATACCAAGATTTTTATAATAATAATGTTTTCAAAGTACACACACACATACACACATACATATATATATATATATATAAATTTATATTTATATATATATATTATATGTATTATATATATAAATATATATATATATATATATATATATATATATATATATATAAATATATATATACTATATATCTCAAACATACACGACATTTAATAACACAACGAATACCATTACCTGTGACATAACTGCATTAATCAACGAATACCTAAAACTACAGTACAACGACTACGCTGGAATTCGGCTAAAGCCTGATGCCCCTACATTCCATCCAAATGCAATTACACGGATACATCATCTCCCACACGGGCCAGCAACACGGGGTATAATACGCTTCATTTCCCTTGAAATATGTTTGGGATCCACAGTAACAGGTTGACCTGAATCCCTGTAGGATTCTCTGTGAGGTTACCTGAGACAAAACATCCCTAGTCATATTAGAATCGAGCTGTTTATTATTATTATTATTATTATTATTATTATTATTATTACTATTACTACTACTACTACTACTACCATTGGTCATATTATTATTATTATTATTATTATTATTATTATTATTATTATTATTATTATTATTATCATTTCAAAATTTCGTTATTATTATTGTTATTATTATTATTATTGTAGATCATATTAAAACTGAGTTATTATTATCATTATTATTATTATTATTATTATTATTATTATTATTATGTCAAAATATTATTATCAGCGCTTCGACACTGTTGTCATCTGAGCGTTCACTGATTTCATATATAAATAATGTTAAGTTTCTTATGAAAACTGCAGCAATTACAAGTTAAGAGAGAGAGAGATTATTTTAGAGATTATTCATTATTAACGTAGGAAATACCTAAAAATAAGTAGATATAGAATAACTGCAGCAAACAAATTGACAAATGAGGTGAAAAAGAGAGAGAGAAACAGAGTTAGAGAGAGAGAGAGAGAGAGAGGAGAGAGAGAGATTGTAGGAAAGTGTTCTATCAGTCAAATACCCATTAGAATTCAAAGCTCTCGACGTATGTAATCAATGCGCTTTGTAAAGTGAGCCCGGGGGGAAAAACTCTTGTGCATTTTTTGGGGAAAATTCGTTAAGTACACAATACTTAGCCGAGATCAAAACATGAATAATTCACTGTCTACACAGGATATACGCATGTGTACGCATTTATTTACAAAGTATTTACATGTAAATGAATCACGCCAAGGGAATAATTCTGTGTAAGTACGAGTCATGAAGAACAGAAGTACTACAAGCGTTCTCCGTTACGTCAATATTTAATCATCAGATTCAAATTAAACTTAAATGGAAGTTATATATAGATACGGCGGTTCCATCATCTGTTAATGTGGTCTTCAACGTATTGGAAAATTGATTTGATTTGACGAGAATTAAGCTTATCGGGCCAAGCGCTGGTGGGGGGGGGGAGGGCCACTTTCATCAGCCAATCAGGGCTTTAGAAAGTGAAAAGGGTTGGGGGTGAGAGTTGTTACAGGATTTTCTGCATAAGGTCAAGACGTTTAATATATATATATGTGTATATATATATATATACATCTTATTATATATATATATATATATATATATATATATAATATATATATATACACATATATATACACATAGTTTTCGTTGGACTGGTACCGTTCTCAGCTAGCACTCCGGAGCCCGCGTTCGACTCTCCAGCCGGCCAATGAAGGAGTGAAAATACTTCTGGTGACGAAAATTCATTTCTTAGTATAATGTGGTTGGTTTCCACAATGGCTGTGGTCCAGTTGTTTAGGTAACAATTGGTTCTTAGTCACGTAAAATAAGTTAATCCTTCGGGCCAGCCCTGGGAGGCTGTTGATCAGCCCAGTGGTCTGGTTAAACTAAGGTATACTTTATACACACATATACTTACATATATATACATATACATATATATATATATATTATATATATATATATATATATAAATATATAGTGTGGGAGAGAGAGAACACAAACAGGAAGATACGAGAAATAAACGTGTCAGTCAAAAATTAATTTTTGTTTTATTTATACTTACACAGTGCCGTCTTAAAGTTATCCTCCGGCGCAATACGAACAAAAAAAATTCTTACCGGACACTGCATCAGTTCCGGAGCTTGGCAATACAAGCTGCATAAGTTTCTGTTTATTTTCTGCTTATCTTCTGTTTATTTTCTGTTTAACTTTCGGAACGATAACAAAGAGAAGTTTCTGCTAATGCTCTTTCGAGACACTGAGAATTATTTCTGTTATTTCCCTTATACGTGTACCAATTTTTCTATTCCTTAACAAAATTCTATATATTTAAAAAGACCTCGCAATAAGAATGATAAGTATTAATTTTTTCTTTTTTTAACTATTACATTACAAAAACACAATCGCATGACAATGAACCTCTTAAACTTTTCTTTCTACAATGCAATCATTCCTTTCACGATAATGCAATTACACAATTACAGGTATAAAAAATGTTTTCTCAAAATAATGAACCTCTTAAACTTATCTTTCTACAATGTAATCATTCCTTTTACGATAATGCAATTACATAATTGCAGGTATAAATAATGTTCTCTTAAAATAATGAACCCCTTAAACTTATCTTTCTACAATGCAATCATTCCTTTCACAATAATGTAAATATAAATGCCAGGTATATAAAAATGTTCTCTTAAAATAATGAACCTCTTAAAATGATCTTTCTATAATGCATAATCATTCCTTTAAAAATAATGCAATTACATAATTGCAGGTACATAAAAATGTTCTCTTAAAATAATGAACCCGTTAAACTTATCTTCCTACAATGCATAACGATTCCTTTTACAATAATGGCTTTGTAATGCTGAACGGAATTGCTTCTAACTAATTATTGTACAACATTAACAGCCGTGAAATTTCGTTTTAAAACCAATTACGTGGACGCAAGCATGTGAAAATATCCTCTTAAAAGAATCTTATCACAACACTAACAACCGTGTAATCCACTTTTTTATAACTACATAAAACAACCCACTCGGAGAAGGCCCCTGTTGTAAACCAACTTTCAACAACATCAACAACCGTGAAATAAATCTCCCTTGGAAAATTGGACAATGGCGTAGAAGAAGAAGAAGAAGAAGAAGAAGAAGAAGAAGAAGAAGAAAAAGAAGAAGAAGAAGAAGAAAAATTGAACAATGAAGTGACCGAAGAAGAAGAAGAAGAAAATTGGACAATGACGTAACCAAAGAAAAAGAAGAAGAAGAAAATTAGACAACGACGTAACCAAAGAAGAAGAAAATTGGACAATGACGTAATCAAAGAAGAAGAAGAAGAAGAAAATTAGACAATGACGTAACCGAAAAAGAAGAAGAAAATTAGACAATGACGTAACCGAAAAAGAAGAAGAAGAAAATTAGACAATGACGTAACCGAAGAAGAAGAAGAAAATTAGACAATGACATAACCAAAGAAGAAGAAGAAGAAGAAGAAGAAGAAGAAAGGAAAATTAAGACAGAAAAGAAAAGAAGAAAAAACTTGACAATGACGTAACCAAGAAAAGACTGAAAAGATCTGTTATAGAAAACGGGATGAGCAGACGACATCGAAAAAAAAAAAAAATAAAAATCTTGGAACAACTTTTTGCGGTGATTAAGGGCGGATGCACCGGAAGTGCTCACGTCATTTACGTGAGGCGCCCTACCGGAAACGTGCACTTTACGGGCTGGAAGAACGGATGGTGGGGGAACCCGCCCCCCTCCCCAAGGGGGAAGGGTGTCTGGAAGCCCCTAAGGTAGTGAAACCCCAGGGAACCTGTGATAAACCTTAGGCGGAAGGGGAAATGGACTGGAGAACATCTCGCTGGATTAAGGTATCAAATGAATGAATAACGTAGAACAGAAAGATTGAGGCATCAAACTAATTAATTATGTAAACGGATTAAAAGAGGAAATTCTGAGAACGGTAAGATTTGGATCTTAAAACAAAATAGGATCAAAGCTGATGATTGAATTTGAAAACTGATAACTATACACTGACTGATTAATTAAAAGATATATATGAATCGAGAGCCGTCAAGCAAAAGCACTGATCACTTATATATATATAACATATATAGATATATATATATATATATATATATATATATATATATATATATAGAGATATATATATACTATATATATATATATATATGAACAACAAACAAATTACAGATTAAATAAATCAAAAGTCTCCAAAATGATTTAAAGAAAAAAATAACATCCTCAATTGCTGATCCTGTTCCTTACTCATCTGAGAGAGAGAGAGAGAGAGAGAGAGAGAGAGAGAGAGAGAGAGAGAGAGGGAGAGAGAGAGAGAGAGAGACTTGAGAGAGAAGGAAAGAACTGAAAGGAGGCATTAAGAGGGGAGATGAAGCATGCAGGTCCTCCTCCTCTTCCCCTCCTCCAAGGAAGAGGTTGCTGGGTTTCATTTGCTTAATTGATCTCGGTCCAGATAAGAAGGGGGAGGAGAGAGGTAAGACGATGGGGTGGAGGCTCCCTGGGAGAGGAGAGAGAGAGAGAGAGAGAGGAGAGAGAGATAGAGAGAGAGAGAGAGTCGAGAGAGAGAAGGAAGTCTAGTGCATGAAACAAACAGAGGTAGGGAGTGATTGTTCCTTCAGTGAGGGAGGGAGGGAGGGAGTGAAAGCTCCTGAAGAATGAGAGGAGATGGGGAAGGGAGTGAATCTTCCTTCAGTGAAGGAGGGAGGGAGTGAAGGTTCCTGAAGAAGAAAACAAAGTTAAGAGGGAGGGAGTGGATGTTTCCTCTGTGAAGGAGGGAGGGAGTGAACGTTGCCTGAGTGAAGGAGGGAGGGAGTGAACGTTCCTTCATTAAGGGAGGGAGGGAGTGAAGGCTCCTGAAGAAAGAAACAAAGTTAAGGGGGAGGGAGCGAATGTTTCCTGAGTGAAGGAGGGAGGGCGTGAACGTTCCTTCAGTGAAGGAGGGAAGGAGTGAAGGCTCCTAGAGAAAGGAGAAACAAAAAAGTAGAGAGAGAGAGAGAGAGAAAGAGAGAGTGAAGGCTCAAGCATAGGAGGGCATGAAGGACAAGAAGGGAGTGGAGAGGAAGAAGAAGGGGAAGGAGGAAGCAAAGGCCCCAAGAGGCTCGAAGGAAGCTAGTCAGGACTCCTACAAAAGACTCCTACAGGATCCCAGGGGGTCCCCCGAGGCAAGGCGAGTCTTTATCTCCGAGACGTAATTCCGGGACACATTTAAGACGTTGTCCCAACCTCAAGAACAGGAGGTAAACGCCATGTTCAGTAATCTGTGTTATGGGCCGGAGAGAGTTA
>NC_089793.1:295323-300323 GCF_040412425.1 Macrobrachium rosenbergii | reverse complement strand
TTTAGTATCTTCTGTGATAATTCTAAATTGAGAGAGAGAGAGAGAGAGAGAGAGAGAGAGAATCAGAGAGAGAGAGAGAGAGAGAGAGAGAGAGAATCAATTGAAAATATAATTTGGATAAGATAAATAATTGCCCTTTAGTATCTTCCTGTGATGGAAATTCTAAGAAGAGAGAGAGAGAGAGAGTAAGGAGAGAGAGAGAGAGAGAGAAGAGAGAGAGATAACTGAAAAATGAAGTGACAAATCACATTAGTGATGAATATTTAAGAATTTATTGAGGAGAGAGAGAGAGAGAGAGAGAGAGAGAGAGAGAGAGAGAGAGAGAGAGGAGAGAGAGAGAGAGAGAGAGAGCATTGTATTATTATATTTCAAACGCTACAACACATGACCTCTGAGCCACAATTCTGCATCTTTAATTTCCCATTCTCTTTTCACGTTTTTTTTTTTTTTTTTTTTTTACCTGCACTCTGAGATCAGTCAGGAGAGTTCAAGAAGCGTTCCAGGCTCCAGGGGTGGATGGGGTGGTGGGGAGGGGACCTTTACCGGTTTCTTTCAAGAGGAATTTCAGGTTCTTTGGTGGCCTCTTCGACTTCTTCTTTCCTCTTTCTTTTCTTTCCTCTTTTTTGTATTTTTTTCTTGACAGAAAGAGGAAATATTTCAAATTCTTACGATGAAAATGGAAATGGGAAGCTTTAGAAATATGAATTCCGAGTATTAATAATAACTGGGGCTTTAGGGCTTTCTTTTATAATAATAATAATAATAATAATAATAATAATAATAATAATAATAATAATAATAATAATAATAATAATAATTCCGTTATTTATATTGGTATTCCTGATTCATTCTGCATAAAAAATACGATTGAGATACAGGGCTTTGAGAAAAATTTTTTAATAATAATAATAATAATAATAATAATAATAATAATAATAATAATAATTCCGTCATTTATATTGGTATTCGTGATTTATTCTGAATTAAGCATACGGTAACGTTGCATAACATTACTTATTATAACAAATGCATATATCTTTATTTTCAATCGAACGAGTTCCCCGATGACATTCTTGTTCCACGAATTCCTGTGCCCCGCTTATCTCTCTCTCCTAGACACACACACACACACACACACACGCGCAAAAAATTCTTTGATGACAACACTGTTCCACGAATTCCTGTGCCCCGCTTATCTCTCTCACACACACACACACACACACACACACGCAAAAAAAATTCCTTGACGGCAACTTTTTTCCGAGAATTCCTGTGCACCCACTTATATCTCTTCTAAACGCACAGACATGCACAAACACACACGCCGCACGCAAGCAAACGCACGCACATACACACACACACAATTCCCGGACATTCCAACTCTGGATTCCAGCGTCCACTCCCCCTCCCCCTCCTCCCTGTCCGCCCTTTATCACAAAGCATTAGGGCAGTGTTCAGCCCCCTTTAAATGCCCTTTGAAAATGCAATTTGAACGATTCGAGCTTTCCCAACAATATTTTGCTCCCGGCTGCTTGTTACTTTATCGGGAAAGCAGTTCTTTTTATATTTTTAACAATTCAAAATGCTTATTGTGGTTTCTTTTAGGCTGTTATGCCTCTAACTCATAATTTCAACGGAGTATTCTATCTGAGTCACGAGTATCATAAGTAGGAAAAATAAACGAATTCATAAATAAGTACATAAAAATTTAAGAAAATTATCTAGATACAGGGAGAATCATATCTGTATCAGAACTATCTGTAACGTAAGTTACGAATATATGTATATTCGTGTGAATACACGAATACAGAACACAAAAAATAAAAACCAGTCATAAATCAACAAATTAATCAATAAATGGATAAAAATGTAAGTAAATTTTAACATACAAAGAAAACTGTATCTGTACTATAAGTTACGAACCCAAGTATATTCGTATAAATACACGAATACAGAACACAAAAAATAAAAACCAGTCATAAATCAACAAATTAATCAATAAATAGATAAAAATATAAATAAATTTCAACATACATGGAGAACTGTATCTATACCACAAGTTACGAACCCATGTATGTTCACATGAATACGGGAATGCAAAACAAAACCCAAAAAGCTACGTGGATTTTCTCACGAATGCAGGAATACAAAACGAAAAACAAAAGCTCCACGTATTTTCGCATGAATACATGAATACAAAACAAAAATACAAAACAGCCAAAAGTGCAGGGATCCCTACGAGGCAGGATAATAATCAGAAGGACTGAGATAGGAGAGGCGTTCCCGTCAGGGGCAGAGGGAAGTCGAGTATCCTTGGCCACGATAAACGAGGTTTTGTCAGAGAAGGGGAGCAATGAGGTCCCAAGGAGGCCTGCGCATTGCGAAGGAGGGATGGGAAGGGACATGGGGATAAGAGCGAAGGTGGAGAAGACGGAAGGATGCCATGGCGACAGAATAAAAGGGGAGGTGGAAAGGACATCACGATAGAATGTAGGTGAGTGAGGAAATACAAGAATATGATGAAGATGAATAAAGTGAATATGAAGACAAAACATGAAGAGACGACAATAAAAACAGATACGAAACGACAAAAGAATGAAATGAAGACAATCAAATGAATATGAAGAGACGAAAGAATAAAATGAAGATGGCAAATAAGAGGCAGAATAAAATGAATATGGAAAGACGGGAGAATATGATGAAGATAGAACAAAATGACTATAAAAAGACAAGAAAAAATGAAAATGATAATACAATACACGAATTAAAATGATGGAAGACGATAACTGTGGAATTAAAAAACACACCAAAATCAGTACCAAAGATGGCCACGAATCAAAATGGAAACCGAACGAAAAAACAATGAAATCCAAAACCTTATTCCTAAATATGTAGGAACCAACGAGTCACCTGTTCCTAGGAGCTCTCGTTATTTTTATTTTGTTGATTTTTTTTTCCTTTTATAAAGGCATTCCGGTGAAAAAGCCCCTCGTTACTCCTTAATGCCTACTCATATCAGGGGAAAACTCCGCAGGTTTTCTATAAATATTCAATAAGCGTCAGAGCCAGTCCCTCAATATGGCGATTCTGGGGCCACAAAAAAAAAAAAAAAAAAACACACACACACACACGCCGGTTGTAAATAATTTTGATTTGACTTTTTTAGAACCTATCAAATTATGCCGAAGGTATAAATTACGTCAGAGCGGCGGGTTTCTCTCCAGAAACCCATTACATTACGTACCGAGGTGGTTAAAATTTATGTAGGGGGGGGATTTCCTTTAAATGGAAGCTATTGCAATACGCTACTATGTGAAGCAATGTTATTACAACGAAGGGGTAGGGGAGAGGAAGGGGAAGTAGGGGAAGGGAAGATTACATGTGTGGGGGAATAAATTCCCCTAGTAGTATTACATGACGCTAAGATGATATATATATATATATATATATATATATATATATATATATATATATATATATATATACATACATACAGTATATACATATATAATATATATATACGTATATATACACATATATAAATATATATACATAATATATATACATATAAATACACACATATATAATATATATACATACATGCATACATTCATACATTGGGTATGTTTTACTATTATATATAATACATACATACATACATACACAGGTATGTTTTACTAACAGAGAACAGCTCTGTGAAGTTGTCATTACGTTCCCGAGATTGCAAATAACGTAATGACAAATTATAACACTCACAAGAGGTTAATAACAGAGAATGTGCTTTGAAAAGTCAACACATTAAATGTCGAGATTGCTGGTAAATTTAGAACTGACATTTGAGACGCGTTTACATTTCCTTGAATCTGAATATATTGTCGAGATTACATTCTAGGTATAATTTACAAATAATGTAATGACGTGGTTACATTACTCTCAGGCGGTTAATAACAGGATATATGTTTGAAAAGTTAATATACTCGGTTGTCGTTGATGATTTAGAATTACCTTCGAGCCGTCTTCACATTACGCTGAATTTGAAGAAGAGGCGTTGATTGTTTAGAAATTATTTCATTACAATGAAGATTCAAATAACTTGCAGTTATCTTAAGAGAAGGAATGCTGCTGGGTAAATTAACCAAACAATAAATGCCTGGGGCAGGGAAAGCACTCGAATAAACAATGTAAAGAAAAGTTGAAAAATCCACACTCGTACGATTGAAGTGAAGAGTTATGGAGGTGCTCTCCAGAAGAATTCGTTCAATATGAAATCTGTTTTTTGTGAAAAATTTAATTCAAATAAATTTCATATAAAAGGAAAAAACATGTTAGCATTTACATAACCAATGACTTCCAAGCAAACTCATTCTTTAATTAAAATTTAATTGTACTGCAGCTATCACTGAATTGAACTGAATATAGGATTTAGGCCAAAGCCCAAGCACTGGGACATATGAGATCGTTCAGCGCTGAAACGGAAACTGACAGTAAAAGGTTTGAAAGGTGTAACAGGAGGAAAACCTCGCAGTTGCACTATGAATCAACTGCTAGGAGAGGGTGGAGAGTAAGGTGGAAGAAAGAGAATATGAAAGGAGGTACAGTAAAAGGAACAGACGGGGTTGCAGCTAGGGGCCTAAGGAAGGCGCACTGCAAAGAACCTTAAGTAACGCCTACAGTGCACGCATGAGGTGCATTGAAGGAACTACTCCCCAACACGGTACTGCCGCTGTTAAAAGAAGCAAGCTGATAACGAAGCCAGTTGGAAATATAATCATAAAAACAATAATAAAAAGGTTTGTCTCCTCACTTAAAAAAACAATCGTAGGAAGCCATTCACAAACATCAATAAAACAATAAGTTTTCTGAGAGGGGAAGGGTTTCCTTCAGGCGTGTTTTATTCAGAAGCTCAAACAGTTTTCCTTTAGATGTGATGTTTCCATATGAAACCCTTTTCTCTAGCTGTGGTGACTTGGGAGGTTGACCCACTTCCTTGAAGTTTGTGA
>NC_089793.1:282823-290323 GCF_040412425.1 Macrobrachium rosenbergii | reverse complement strand
AGGAGGCTGACGAGACTAAAGTCTACGTATCAAGGACAATTTGCATAAGAACATAAAATTGAAGACAACTTTAGCTGAATCACTTAAGTTTCTTGCAGGAATCTTCGTATTGCCGGAATTTTCCGATTCTCATGCGTCAAGTTTCTGATGAAAAATACGCAGAAATTTTTTTTTTCTGCTATAATTCATAGTTACTTGAACTGCTATGAAAAATTAAATACGAGAATGATGACAGAAAATGCAAGAAAATTGGTAAGTGCACTTAAGCTCCTCATGCATATTGCAGCTACAATATTACCTTGAATTTATGACATTCAACTGAGAGAGAGAGAGAGAGAGAGAGAGAGAGAGAGATATTCTCTTTTGCTTACTCAATAATAAATAGCCCTGGACTGCCGCAACAGAGAGCAACAGAGAGAGAGAGAGAGAGAGAGAGGAGAGAGAGAGAGAGAAACATTTTTCTTTCTCTCAATAATAAAGAGCCCTGGACTGCCTAGAGACAGAAAGAGAGAGAGAGAGAGAGACTTAGAGAGCAGAGAGAGAGAGAGAGAGAGAGACTCTCTTTTCTTACCAATAATAAATAGCCCTTTTGCCTTCCTGTGAGAGAGAGAGAGAGAGAGAGAGAGAGACTCTTTCTCTTAGCTCTTTACCTTCACTGTCTGTGATAAATAGAGAGTCTTTTTGCCTTCACTGTCTGAGAGAGAGAGAGAGAGAGAGAGAACCAAAGTGGCCTTCCCTACAGCATCTCAGCATTGTAATTCGCTTATCTGACCCCAGTACCGCCCCCGAGAGAGAGGGAAAAAAAAATCTAAAAACTAAAAAGGATTGAGGGATGGGGGATGGTTTCCGAAAGGTAGAAAGCAGGTCATCCTATTCAATCCTTTCCATCCCCTTTCCTTCCAGATTCGGATCGCCACAATGGAAACCCTTTCTTCCTGGTGGATTTTAAACCATCCTTCTCTTTTTTGAAGAGCAAGGACATGTTCCTTCGTAGAAGACGGCATTCTACTTATCTGATACAATTCTATGGGTTGGGAGGGTATAAGAATAAAAATGGATGAAAATGAATTCTGTTCAGTTTTTTTCGTGGAAGCAAATCTGAGGGATAGAAGAAATGTGTGTGTGTGTGTGTGTGTGTGTGTGTGTGTGTGTGTGTGTGTGTGTGTGTGTGTGTGTATGGATGCAAGGGATGAATGGGTTTGTGTTTTTGTACATGCGTATGGAAAACAGTGTGATTGAGTATGTTTGTATATGTGTGTGCGTGTATGTATATGTACATATATGTGATAATATATACTTATATATTTGTGTGTATGTGTGTGTGCAAGCGCACGCGCGTGTGCGTAAGTGTAAAGACAGACAGATATTTGGACCAAGAACCGAATTCCACTTTCACTCACTATAGTCAAAACTAAACATTACGATAATAAGAAAACTTACTCTTCCATTCACTGTGGCATCAGATTGCTAAGCATACCCTCTCCTACCCACCCAAGAAACGTATTACAAGATACCCACCGAAATAAAAAAAATAAAAAACAAATACCATCTCCTACCCACTCACAAAAAAAAATATATTACAAAATATCCCAAGGAAATACTAAATTAAGTGTATTTCCTATTGTCAATAAATATCAGCTTGATAATGAAGAATCATACATATATTCAAGAGCTTGGAAGCGAATCCCGAATGACTATAAAAGTCTGTATATTAATATTTCAATCATTCCTTTAAATTTTACAACCAAGATCTCTCCATACAACAACGCTCCCCCCCCTCCCCCGACTCTCTCCCATCCGGTGACTCCTCTCCCCCCCGTGTATTTCAGAATTATTTCATATCCTACAATTTTTTTATATATCTTTTTTACACGATGTTGCTTTTTTGTGTGTAGAGAAATTCAATTCCACCCGTCTATTTCCCCAGACACTTTTTCAATTATGTTTTTCAATAAACTCTCTCTCTCTCTCTCTCTCTCTCTCTCTCTCTCTCTCTCTCTCTCTCTCTCTCTCATTTAATTCATTCCGGTTCTTATCCCGTTTATTTATTCAATTTCTCTCTTTTTTTCTCTTTTTTCTTTAATTTTACCTCTTACCCCGATTCTAATTCACATTATAAAAAGCGCTATTGTTAATATGATTGTTCTCGATGATTGGAAAATTAATTATGGATCTCTCTCTCTCTCTCTCTCTCTCTCTCTCTCTCTCTCTCTCTCTCTCCTTGGAATCGTATTAATTTCAATTTCTCTCGCCCTCAATACCTTTTCACTTGGCCTCTCTCTCTCTCTCTCTCTCTCTCTCTCTCTCTCTCTCTCTCTCTCGCCTTGGTGCCCCATTCACTTCAATTTCTCGCTCCCTCAATACCTTCTTCACTTGGTCTCTCTCTCTCTCTCTCTCTCTCTCTCTCTCTCTCTCGCAGCAAAAAACATAAAATAAGTCACTTATTCAAACCGAGATATATTCCCAGATAAAGCATGTTTAGTATTAATACTTAACGAATAACTTCATTAACCTTTACCGTCGAAACTTATCAAAAGTAAATAAAAATTAAAAGATATTACTCAATTAGAAAAAAAAAATGGGCTCTGATCTGAATTGTACTTTGAAAACACGTTTACGTGATAAAAGAAGTACAAATTCGCGCATTAAAAAAACACATTTATGAACAATTACTAAAATTTAAACTAAAAAAAATACATTTATAAACAATTACTAAAATAGGAACCAAGCTGGGACAAAACAATCCTAAGGTCAGTAATCCTATAAGAAACTCTCTTCACTCGCCAACGCCACATCCTACTGCAGAAGGCGCAGAAGACGCCCTTAAAATCCTTCATCAACCCCGGAGATGCCTTTCAGGGCTGACTGTTAATACAGAGAGAGAGAGAGAGAGAGAGAGTCATCAGCTGATTGCTGCATGGTATCGGCTTCCTCTCAAGTTAAAGAAGGAGGTATCTGCTGTACTTTGTTCAACGTAGACGCGTTTGGATAATTAAGGGATCTCTCATAACTTTGCCTTAAGTGAACAAAGGGGTATGTGTGTTTCTACTAGAGTGAATGGCTGACTAAGGTATTGTCTGTGTACGTGCGCGCACGCACACACACACACACACACACATATATACATTTATATATGTATACATATATATGTATGTATTTATCTATGTATGCAAATGAAACCAAGCCCTCCATTCGGACACCAGCTCAGCAACTGGCATTTCGACGAATGGCGGACCATCTCTTAGAGAAATGCCGCCACATAGCGCCCTCATACAATATTCACGTCATTCATACGTGCTTTATGCAGCTCAATATTTTTGACGAGGTGATCCAGTTGTTGTTGTGGGGGGGGGAGGAAGGAGGGAGGGAGGGAGGAGGGGGCGGGAAGGGGGAAGGGTGGGTATTATGCAAAGCGAGACAGACCACATTAGATATACCCAGAGAGAGATTTTCTTGTTTGCCTTCTCCAGTGAATGCGCTTAAAGAATCCTGGTCTGTTGGCTTATTTGAGGACGTGGATACTGCTTTAAACTCGCTGGGAGAATGCACAGTAAAATCCCAAAGGACTGCTTTAAATCTGCAAAATTCCCAGAAATAGCTTTATAAACTTGTTTGTACAATGAACAGCAGCAGAAATCACTTGGAACCACTTTAGAACCTGTTCGAAAAATGCATAGAAATATCCCTCAAATTGCTTGAAAACCTGCTTGTAAAATGCACTTCAAATTCCATATAAACAGCTTTAAACCCGCTGGTAATATTTACAGCAAAATCCATAGAAACTACTTTAAACCGGTTGGTAAAATGCACAGCAAAATCCCTTGAAGTCGATGTAAATCTGTTGGTAAAATGCAAAGCAATACACCCAGAAAGTACTTTAAACCCACTAACAAAATTCACGGAAAAATACCCAAAAACTGCTTTACACCTGTTGGTAAAACGCACAGCAAACTCACCAAAAGCTGCTTCAGACATGTTGGTAAGAGGAATTCCAAACCGAGGTTAGGTTAAGTAACAGCTTCATTAAAAGCTTCCGTGTTTTAACTGACTACAAAACAGGAAAGTCAACTTCTACCCCATGAATGGCAAAAGTGGATCGCTTGAAATCGCATTTCGAAGAACAGGCCTATCTAATGAAAGTTTTCCATCACAATGGGACGCACTCCGAAGGCATTCACGCTCCTCGGGGACCAGCTCTCGAGAACACGCGAGTATTTTAAAGCTACATCAGTATTCCGGGAATGGAAAGAGTTGAGATTGAGCAGAATGAAAGGAAATGTGTGCGTGAAGTTTTTTTTTTTTTTTTTTTTCATCACAGGTTCCACATCTTAAACTTTTGGTGTAAGTTGAAGAGCCGACATTGGTGTCACTGTGGCATCTATTGACACAGGAATCACTATTCAGTCTGTGACTGAATATGATTTTGTCCCCTTTTGAGAGAGAGAGAGAGAGAGAGAGAGAGAGAGAGAGAGAGAGAGAGAGAGAGAGAGAATGAATGCTTCAATTTTTACAATGCTCTTTTTCCAGCGAAAAATAAAGGAATTACTCTGACTTCTACTTTCTTCCTTATTCAGGTTTGACATATAGGTCATCACTAAGGGTAATTACAACTTGAAGATAAAACGTGAGCGATCAAAAAATCACTAACAAAAATAACTGACTCTACTCTACAGGAAGCAGTTGGTCTGTAAATAAAAAAAAAAAAAGAGACATCTGAACTATAGAGGATCATGTCAAAAGTAAATTATCATAATTATGGCAATTAGGATTAAGAGGTTTGTATAATTACTACTCCCAATGATGACTCGGATGAAACCAAGACTAAAGATTAATTCAAACATTTCCTCTGTATTAATGATGTAAGCCTATGAAACCATTAGCCATAATAATTACATAAACAAAATAAAATTCAAAATATAATATAAGGTCGATAAGCCATCACGGCATTAAAAGAAATATTACATTAAAAAAATACATTACACTATTGTGATATAGAATAAAAAAAGAGAGAAAATGTCCTGACCGCAAAAAAAAAAAATTGCATTAACAATGATGAAGGAAAAAAAAGGCACAAAAAACCTTACGATCACAAAAAAAAAAAAAAAATACAAATCTCTCATGAGGCAAAAAATAAAAGAAATTACAATCAAGCGAAAAAGCCGATGCACAAAAATGAGTTCAAAATGTAGATACGCTCTCCTACAAAAAGCTTCCCATAAACCATCAAGATTCTAAAAGAAAAACCTGACATTCCGTAAGAACCACATACAGTAAATGTGACTCCATGTCGAACTTCTCAGCTCCACAGGTCCTTGATTCCTCACGCCGCTGGACTGTGGAACAGCCCCCCTTCAGAGGATGTCGTCCAATTGGAACTTCAGAAGTTCAAGCGAAGATGCAATGCATTACTACCCTAATAATATTCTCCTTGCATTTTAATACATTTTTATCTATTTATTAATTTATTATTTATTAATTTTTTTTTATTTTTTAATAAGTGAGATCTCTTCTCTGTATTTCCTGTTACATCATCTTACTTCTTCCTAATGAACATCATATTCTTTGGAAGCTTGAATTTCAAGACAGTGGACTCTGTGGGCTTGTTCCTTATGAATAGGCTTCATCTTCTGAATAATAATAATAATAATAATAATAATAATAATAATAATAATAATAATAATAATAATAATAGCATGAGTCTCAAAATGGAGAAACAAATCCACAGTTATGTACATGTGTATGTATATTTAAGTATACATACGTTAACTGTGGCTTTGTTTCTCCAATAATAATAATAATAATAATAATAATAATAATAATAATAATAATAATAAAAATACTAATAATTAAAAAATACTCATAGTAGCATGAGTCTCAAAATGGAGAAACAAATCCACAGTAATGTATATGTATATGTATATTTATGTACATATACATAACTGTGGATTTGTTTTTCCAATATAATAATAATAATAATAATAATAATAATAATAATAATAATAATAATAATAATAATAATAATAATACGAAAGAAAAAGGTTAATTTACCACACCAATCATACCACTGATGCCTTGCCTCCCTAAAACCCAAACTCCATCTGATCAGGCCAATGTATTTAGCAAGGCTTCCAATGACAATTTTCTGACGAGTTTGGAAATTACGTGTAATCTGGCAACTGTTCAGGAAACGCCATCAGACTCAGGAACTAATCACAGGTAATTTCAGAATAATCCAGCAACTTCACCTCATATTACAATGAACAATCCAATAAATTAGCCGAGATAATTATGGGCGGTCGGGCAAGTAAACCTGCGGATTACCTGGAAATTGACATATATTATTAATGAAGTACAGTATATTTCATACAAGGAATGTCTCCCTCATTTAATACGGGCAAATTACTCATACTAACAGCTTCTAAATTACCCGTCATCCTCCGGAGATACATGTTCAAAACACGTGTCAGTTACTTATCGCACACACATCACAAACATGTTTAATAGAAGTTAACAATTTCCTGACAGTCCTAGGGACGCATTCTCCACTTCCAGTCGTTGACTTGTCTTCAACCTGTTTGTGATATGTATGCAATAAGAACACATGTCAGTTACATATCGCACACACATCACAAACATGTTTAATACAAGTTAACAATTTATTGATAGTCCTAACTATTGCTTCATACAAATATTCTGCATTAGCCATTCTCCACTTACAGTCGTTGACTTGTTTTCAACCTGTTTGCGATACATATGCAATAAGTAGCCGCCGTTTGTTGACAACATGTTTTAGTGTGTTTACGACATGTTTTAGTGTATTGGTGACATTTTTAGTGTGTATACAACACATTTACTGTGTTTACAACATATTTTAGTGTGTTGACGACATGTTTTCCTGCAGAGTAGACCCAAACTTACTCCTGGATCAACGAAGGCTGGTAACATCTGGTAAAATCAAGCCCCACGCGAAAGACTTTTGTAAAAATCGCAGCCTCCCACGAAAAAGGAAAACCGAATCCTACTCTCTCCTCCACACCGCTCGAATCCTTGACCTCTTGCCCTTTCAGTCACGCCATCCTCTCCTCTCCTTTTAATCCCTTCACTAATTATCTCAAAAAAAATCAGAAAAAAACTTAGACGAACAGAGAAGTAGCGTCTGAAAACGTGGGAAGACGAAAGATATGGGTATTGCGGTAAGATTTCATATATGCTTTTTCTCATAATGCTGATAAATACGTATTCTGATGTCTTAGAAAGGGAACGTAAATATGGAACTTGTCAATCAGGAAAAAGCTAATAATAATAATAATAATAATAATAATAATAATAATAATAATAATAATAATAATAATAATAATAATAATAATAATAAAGCGGTCATGCAAAATTTTCATAAAAATTCACGAAACCTGAGAGCACAGGAAAAAGCCAAAATACGATATTTGTGAGAGAGAGAGAGAGAGAGAGAGAGAGAGAGAGAGAGAGAGAGAGAGAGAGAGA
>NC_089793.1:240323-280323 GCF_040412425.1 Macrobrachium rosenbergii | reverse complement strand
AACACAAGCCACCACTGGACCGTGGCTGAGTTTCATGGGCCGCGGCTGATGCCACCACCGAACCGTGGCTGAGTTTCATGGGCCGTGGCTGAGGCCACCACCCGACCGTGGCTGAGTTTCATGGGCCGCGGCTGAAAATTTCACACAGCATTATACACTGTACAGAAAACTCGATTGCGCCGAAGAAACTCCGGCGCATGTTTTACTAGTTCCTCAGTAGTTCGATTTTGCTGGAGACTTACCTCCTAAAGACCACTCAAAGGATTTTTTAAAAAGCAGTTTTTTTAATATGAAGTCTTCCAACGGCCATCGATCTCTCAATACTCACAATTCTCGCAATGACCGGAAGAGAATGAGTAATAGGCATTAATACTCCTTTGCCACAGTGATACCATTTTATGAAATATATTGCACGAATTGCGTTATCCCAATACAGCAAATATCCTGTCCGCAAAATTTTTCGGCGGCTCACGAAATGAATGTAAAAATGAAACCATCATTGGTTGTTTGTTACATATAAAATATGTGTGTGTGAGCGTGTGTATGTATGTATGTGTATATATATGAATAATTAATTTTATATAATATATATCTATATATATATATGTATATATATATATATAATATATAATTATATATATATATATAATATATATCTATATATATATATATATATATATATATATATATATATATATATATATATATATATATACAGCGCAATATCAAGTGCCAAGAATGCAAAACTTAGAGCGATCTATACAAAGATAAAAGTTGTAAAACGTTGGTGTGTAGTGGACACGAGTTCCCACAGAAGTGGACGGAGTGGACAGGAATTCAGTCATTGAATAAAAGGAAAAACGTGAATTCTATTCTATGCATATACATATATATAAATATATGTATATAATATATATATGTATATATACATACATATACATATCTAGCAAATATATATTATAAATACATATCAGCATATGCAAATATTATATATACATATATATATATGGATATATTGAATATATAACATCTGTCATAACACAAAAGAGTACATTTAACGAAGGCTGAGAATACTTGGAAATCTATGCCAAACACATCAGAATCAAGACATCTAAAAATATTAGATTAGATCAGCAGTAGAGAGAGAGAGAGAGAGAGAGAGAGAGAGAGAGAGAGAGAGAGAGAGAGAGAGAGAGAGTACCTTCCAAGTTTCTTATCTCATGCAAAATAATAACCCTTCTTTCAGTAGCCCCGGCCAATTTGACATAAGCAGATTACACAGAGAGAGAGAGAGAGAGAGAGAGAGAGAGAGAGAGAGAGAGAGAGAGAGAGAAAGCAGCTCGCGACGGCAGCAAATTGGCCAAAAATTGCATTCGGACACTAAGAAAGGAGAAATCCCCAAGTGAATGACGTAAGCGGATTACTAATGAAAAAAAGGAACTAAGTAAAAACCACTGGGAAACCTCCTTTGGATATAAATCCCAAGACGTTCCGACACTGAGAATGTCAGGGGAATGAGAGAGAGAGAGAGAGAGAGAGAGAGAGAGAGAGAGAGAGAGAGAGAGAAAGAGAGAGAGAGGTGCCCATGGTCTCAATCCTTGATCCCGTATGGGACTCTGGTATAATAATTACTTGTATTATGCGGTGTTTAATGCAAGTTCAATAGACTTGAATTGCTCTCCTCTCTCTCTCTCTCTCTCTCTCTCTCTCTCTCTCTCATTGTTTTATCACGATGGCAATAGAAATGAAGATTGTTGAATCACCAGAGGCAAATTAAAACGATTTGTTATAGAATACCAACGTAATAATAATAATAATAATAATAATAATAATAATAATAATAATAATAATAATAATAATAATAATAATAAGTTAAATCACGAATGGCAAAATAATACGATTTGTTATAGAATACCAACGTGATAATAATAATAATAAAAAAATAATAATAATAACGATAATAATAATAACAATAATAATAATAATGACATAAAGACGTATACATAATAACAAGTAGAGGAATCAAAGGCGATGACCTCCCCCGACCTCTCTTTCACCTTTGACCTGAGACGGGAGCCGCCGACTAAACTGATTACCGGATCTTTTCAGACGGCAAATAACATTTCTAATCCCGCGTCTCGACCTCCTTCATCAAAGGGTTACCATGCTAATTACTGTTCGTAATTCCATCGTGTTATTCCGTGAATGTATTGAAACATACATGCACGTGTGTGTGTTTTTTTTTTCATATTTACCTTGAATGACATGAAGAGATTACGAACAGTAATCAGCATGGTGAGTCTTTGATGAAAGAGGAAACGCACACATACATATATACAAACATACATATAAATGTATATACATACATATACATATTCATACATACATACATACATACATATATATATATATATAATATATATATATATATATATATATTATATATATATATATATATATATATATATATATATATGGTATATATATATATATATATATATATATATATAGTATATATATATATATATAATCTGATGGGATTATTTAACAGTAATTGGCCTAAATTTATATACAGTATATATATATATATATATATATATATATATATATATATATATATATATATAGATATATATATATATATATATATGTATGTATGTATAGATATATATGTGTATAATAATATATATATATTATATATGTATATATGTCTAATTCAACGTTGTAGAACTGAATATAATTAGAGTTACAACTCAAGGCAATTAAGAAGAGAGTGTTGTCTCTGAAATTAAATATTTTTACGACAGAATAACACTGAAAAATAAAAGAATTGAGTAAAACATTCCTTACCTAAAACTTTAAATTACATATATTCACAAAAATAAATTGCGTGCAACCAAATATCGACGAGTAAATAATTACACTCTGACAGAATAATTACAAAACAAATACACAAGCGGTTTAAATGGATAATTTGAAAGGATACGCATTTTCCATTACAGCAGAAAATAAATAATGTTTTGGCAGAAGCATTACTGAACAAATAAAATGTTGTTTAACAACAAAACTGGAATTCAGAAATATTATACTTTACAGTTATTCATAAATAGTTTTTTTATATGATTAGAAAACAAAACATATCCTTAGCAAGAATATTTACAAGTAAACACACATTCCAGCACTGAAAAATATATAATAAGTATTTTGACGAGCATGAGTGAACGAAAAAGATTTTACGCAGAAAATCAAGCAAAAACATCAAAAAAAAGCTCAGACAAGTAAGCATGTGAAAGCAGAAACAAATGAAATGGTGGAAAATATAAAATAAATGTTTGACAAGAAAATCGTCGAGCAAAAACGTATGTAACAAGAAAACTTGAAGCCAACAAAACAAATACAATACACAGCATTGTGATAAAAACATTAGCGAACAAAAATAGCCAAAACAAGGAAGTATTTGAAAGAACACACACGCACACACACACACACACACACACACACGCACACACACACGCACAAACCAACTGCCAATCAAATACAGTAAAAATAAAGAAGCACTGCCCCATCCCCAAATAACATCACCCACTTCCTCAAATAATCTCACCCCTATTCCCCAAATAACCTAACCCCACTTCCCCAAATAACATCACCCCCATTCCCCAAATAACCTCACCCACTTCCCCAAATAACCCCACACCATCCCCCAAATAACCTCACCACAATTTCCCAAATAACCTCACCCCCATTCCCCAAATTACTTCACCCCATTCCCCAAATAACCTCACACCATTCCCCAAATAACCTCACACCTATTCCCCAAATAACTCACCCCTATTCCCCAAATAACCTCACGCACTTCCCCAAACCTCACCCGTATTCCCCAAATAACCTCACCCCCATTCCCCAAATTACCTCACCCCCATTCCCCAAATAACCTCATTCACTTCCCAAAATAACCTCACACCATTCCCCAAGTAACCTCACCACAATTCCCCAAACAACCTCATCCACTTCCCCTGATAACCACACCCACTTCCCCAAATAAACTCACCCCACTTCCCCAAATAACCTCACCCCAATTCACCTCCTCGCCAAGAGAATTAAGAAGCGTTTGGTCGGCGATGCAAGCAACACACACAATACAAAGTTTTCACGCCCTCGGAAGCACTGGGCAAATAACTCCCATTCCTCGGCCAAAGTTATGGCTTGCTCTCACTGCATTAAACGTTCGTATATATATATATATATATCTCCTCCCCCAATTTTCACGCCTGCAAGAAACAGAGAGGGAGAATGAGAGTACGCTTAGTGATGATCTCTCTCTCTCTCTCTCTCTCTCTCTCTCTCTAAACGCTGGCTGGCTCAGACGACTGGAGAATTAAACTTCAGGAAAATTATGGACGATCTGTAGAACAACACTGGTCTGGTGTACAATGCACCCAGGTAGGATTTATTTGGGAGGAGCAAATGATTTTATATATATACTAAAAATTGAGCACTGTCTTTTTTATTTGATTTGATTTGATTCAAGAAAAGGAAAAATTAAATGAAGAGTGTGTGTGTCACATTCCTGATACTCCATGTGAACAGTCAAAATGATAAAAGTAAAATCAAACTGAACGATAAATGCGAATGTGAATAAAATTTGGTTTGCTAAGGCATTAAATAAAATTTTTAAAAATTATATTAAATTGATAAACTGGAAGATAAAATCGAATGAAAATCAAATTTGGTTTACACGGACTGATAAGAACAACCTGAAGCATTTAGGTTATAATAAAAATATTACAATAACTAGAAAATTCTGGAAGTAAAAGCACGAGAAGGACTTGAAAAGACTATAGAAAGAATGATACAAGATTTGGTAAGACTTGAAAAGACTATTTAAAGAAAAATACAAGATTTGGTAAGACTTGACTATTTAAAGAAAAATACAAGAATTGGTAAGACTTGAAAAGACTATATAAAGAAAAATACAAGACTTGGTAAGACTCGGAAACAATACATAAAGAAAAAACAAGACTTGGTAAGACTTAAAAAGACTATAAAAAGACTTGGTAAGACTTGAAAAGACCACATAAAGAAAAATACAAGACTTGGTAAGACTTGAAAAGACTACTTAAAGAAAAATGCAAGACTTGGTAAGACTTGAAAAGACTATTTAAAGAAAAATACAAGACTTGGTAAGACTTGAAAAGACTGAATAAAAACTTGGTAAGACTTGAAAAGGCTACACAAAGAAATATACAAGACTTGGTAAGACTTGAAAAGACTATATAAACAAAAATACAAGACTTGGTAAGACTTAAAAAGACTGTATAAAGAAAAATTACAAGACTTGAAAAGACAACACAAAGAAATATACAAGACTTGGTAAGACTTGTAAAGACTACACGAAGAAATATACAAGACTTGGTAAGACTTGAGAAAAGACTTCATAAAGAAATCCAAGACTTTCTCACGAAGCACACGATCATATTACCAGCGCTTACCATATGTCAGCACACACGACAATGCAAATACCGTTATTCGCGCAAATGTAATTACTAAATTACGCATGATAACAAGACGAATTGCTTCCCGGTCATGCGACGCTGGCAGAAGCCCTTGCGTTAATTATTGCAGTTAATTACTACGGTTAATGCAGTTAGCATCACTTGCTCAGCGACTTAATCGCCGTGATGGCAGGCAAGACGACTTGGAAACTATAACAACAAATTATCCGTAACTAGAAGCTCCGGGCGGCATCGACTCGAGATGGAATAGGATGAGACGATATTTATGCCTTAAATTGGAGAGGAACAGAAAATTGGCATAAGGTATTTGATGACTGATATTGAATTTAATAAAATATCTATGGATATATTCCTGAAATAAATAAAAAAAGATATGAATCCTGTGATTAACACTGAACTTGCTTTCAATCTAAGGTTAAGAAGTGAACAAATGAGTGAATTTTTAAAAAGCTTAGTTGGGTCCCGAATCGGACTTCCCATGACCTATCATGATCAAAATAGTTTTACCAGACCACTCACCTGAGTATCAGCTCTCACAGGGCTGGCTCGAAATATTTTTTTTTATTTTATTTGTATTTGTTATTTATAGTTAGTCAATTAAAGCACAATTTTCCAAAAACTTTATAACTGTTAAGTTCAAATGCTGAAGTTTCCGACAACCTCCCCAGACCTTGTCAACCTCTCGGCGCCAGTAATTGAACGCCATGAGCTAATTAGACCGATTCACAAGTCACGCAAAAAAGCGGTGGCCTTTCCAATCAACGTCGAGGAGCGGAGAATACGAAGCGAATATGAAGAGAACATGAAGAAGGGAATATCGCCCCCCCGTCTCGAAATCAAATTGAAAGAGTCAACACGGAAGGAGTGGCAAAAATTCCCAGGACAAACCTACTGACTCGAATTCATTTCAGTCCTGGGATTGCTACCCGTCCCGGGGTCCACCTATATAGATTAGAACACAGACTTTCGGACAAAGGCTAAGCGCTGGGACCTATGATGTCATTCAGCGCTGAAAGGGGAAAGTGAGATAAAAAGGCTTGAAAGGCGTAACAGGAGGAAAACCTTTTAGCAGTTGCACTGTGAAGCAATTGTTAGGAGGGGTTAAGGAAAGTCTCATGGAAGATAGAACATGAAAGGAGGTACAGTGAAAGGAATGAAATCGGTTGCAGTTTGGGGCCGAAGGGAGGCTGCAAAGAACCTCGAGTGATGCCTGGTGGAGTGCATCTCGTGAGGTGAACTGACGGCACTAACATTGGAGCAATATCTCATATTGAGAAATATTCTGTTTAATAAAACTGGAACCTGGAGAGTCACGGAGCCTGGTTCATGACGCATGTGACGAATCAAAAGAGTCTTCATCAATCAGTCGATATTATTGAATCCTACGAATTTCGACAACGTTGAGAACTCGCTTCCGAAGCGTTCATTAAAATGACTTTAAAAATATATATACACATATTCCACTCTCCTCACTCTCTATTTTCCAGACTTCCATTCGAAAATACTCCGCGGCTCCTTAATTACGATCCGGGGCCCGAATCCATTTCAGAACCCAATAAAATTAACGGCTCGGATAAAAAAATTGTGTTTAACCCGGGAAGGAACTTTTTTGTCAGAATCCTGATGTACTGACCACCACTCGGGGCCACATCTGTTCCTCCCTAAACCAAATTCGTAAATATCGGCTGCTAGATCCGTTATTAATCCACTTGGGACATTATTGAAAAGACAGCACCATTTTACCGTTTTTTTGCACAGGTATATTACCTCTGGGAAAGGACGGCATTTCACAGGAGAGAAAGATAAAAGTTAAGTATATCTTAGTTTAAGCCAGACCACTGAGCTGATTAACAGCTCTCCTAGGGCTGGGCCCGAAGGATTAGATTTATTTTTTACGTGGCTAAGAACCAACTGGTTACTCTAGCAACGGACCTACAGCTTATTGTCGAATCCAAACATTATAGCGAGAAAATGAATTTCATCACTAGAAAACAAAATCCTCTTGCTCTTCACTGCCGGTCGTGGAGATCTGGAACTCGCGAGCAACAGAGTGGTAGCTGAGAACGGAACCCGCTCACCCAGCGAGGAACAGAGAAAGATAAGAGAAGTATAAATGAAAACTAGGTGATTTGGAATGGAATGGAATGGAATGGAATGGAACGGAATACTATAAAAAATGGAATGGCATGGAATAGAGAATTTAGGCCAAAGGCCAAGCACTGGATCCTATGAGGTCATTCAGCACTGAAATGGAAATAGGCAGTAAAAGGTTTGAAAGGTGTAAAAGGAGGGAAACCTCGCAGTTGCACTATGAGACAATTGTTAGGAGAGAGTGGATAGCAAGGAGGAGGAAAGAGAATAAGCGAGGAGGCACAGTAAAAGGAACGGGCGCCGCAGCCAGGCCGAAGGCACGCTGCAAAAGAACCTTTAGTAATGCCTACAGTGCAAGCAGTAGAAAGAGAGAACATAGTCAGAAAAGAGATGGACTCTAAGGAGTGCAGGATGCAGCCCGGAATCCCACACAAAATGCAACCCAGTCGAATAGGATGACTGTCATAATAATAATAATAATAATAATAATAATAATAATAATAATAATAATAATAACAAACATATACTAAGCCATAATTATGATGCTTAACAAGGGTTTATCTTGAAAAAATTAAAATTCTTTCAGAGAATTCAAGGAACATTACACAAAAGAATGTACAACTCCTTCTCTTTCTTTTAACGAGCAAATAACAGAAAGAATAAAAATGAGATAGAAAAGTGCATTTTCCTCCAGGCTATTAACACAGACAATAATTGGCAGATTCATTCCTGCCCCCCTCACCCCCCTTCCCCAACACGAGATCCTGAATAGGAAAATCCCTCCTTGTTCTCCCCCATTGTGGACAGCAACAAAAATAACATGTTAAAAATGTGCCGAAAATAGATCTATCTTTGGGCGGTTTCGGTATAATGCTGTATAAGAGCCGCGGCCCATGAAGCTTCAACCACGGCCCGGTGGTGACATGGCCTATATCGTTGCCAGACGCACGGTTATGACTTATTTTAACCTTAAATAAAATAAAAACCACTGAGGTTAGAGGGGTACAATTTGGTATTTTTGATGATTGCAGGGTGGATGATCAACATACCAATTTACAGCTCTCTAGTTTAGGTAGTTTTTAAGATCTGAGGGCGGCCAGAAAAAGTGCGGACAGACAGATATGTTTGATGATTGGAGGGTGGGTGATCAACATACCAATTTGCAGCCCTCTAACCTCAGTAGTTTTTAAGATCTGAGGGCGGACAGAAAAAGTGCGGACAGACAGACAAACTCGACACAATAGTTTCCTTCTCAGAAAATAAAAATGAACAAAGAAAAAATAGAAATAAAAACCCAAAATACATAGCTCGGGAACTCATGAACTTGAGCACGGAGCCTACTCGGTCGGCGCTAATGACTTGGCTATCATTTCTCTCTGTTATTTCTTTTTTATTTACTGTTTTGCTTTTGTAAGGAGACTCCTTGCTATTATCTTTTTAGTTCTTCTTTTTTTTTTTTAGTTTATTCACTGCTTTGCTTTTGTAAGGAGGCTTGTGTAATTCACGTTGAAACTCTCTTCTCGAGTTTCAGAAGCCCGAGGCTATACTCATTATGTTGTGGCTATTCTTGTAATCTTGAATCTTGAATTTTCAGCTCTGATAATGCGCATATGCGCAATGCGCGCGCGCACACACACAACTAAATACGTATACAGTATATATAAATAATATATATACCAAAAATACATGTAAATCACAAATGCTAATATACAAATAAACATACTTTAAGGATTCAGTATTAACACTTTGTGATATATATATATATACTTTTATATATATATATATATATATATATATATATATATATATATATATATATATTTGTATACAAAAAATATATAGTATAATTAATTAGTATGTCATGAGTTATTAATACTATAAAAGTGAATGAGATATATAAATACTTAAATAATATAAAAATACATTAACAACTTACAAAATCTCTTAACCAGTATACCAAAAGACACAAAAACACTTATAAACCAAAACAACGTTAACAAGAAATAGTAAAAACTCGTACCAAACTACCTCAGAGAGAGAGAGAGAGAGAGAGAGAGAGAGAGAGAGAGAGAGAGAGAGAGAGAGAGAGAGAGAGAGAGAGAGAGAGAGAGACTGACACCCGACCAAATGGAATCTCTCGAAAGCGTGTTTAGCCATCAAGACTCAATTACTACGAAGTATGACGAGGAGGAATTGGTGGAGGAGGAGGAGCAGGAGGAAAGGGAACTAGTGGAAGAGGAGGAGGAAGAATAAGAGGAGGAGGAGGAGGAGGAGGAGGAGGAGGAGGAGGAGGAGGAGGAGGAGGGAGGAGGAGAGGAGGGAAGGAAGGAAGAGAAGGAAGTGGAAGTGGAAAGAGGAGAAAGGTTGGAGGAGGAGGAGGAAGAAGAGGAACTGGAGGAAGAGGAGGGGGAAGAGGAATACAAGGAGGAGGAATAAGAGGAGGAACTGAAGGAGGAAGAATAAGAGGAGGAACTGAAGGAGGAGGAGAAGGGGGGAGGAGGAGGAAGAGGAACTGGAGGAAGAAGAGGAGGAGGAAGAGGAATAGTAGGAGGAGGAATAAGAGGAGAAACTGAAGGAGGAGGGGAAGGGGGGAGGAGGAGGAAGAGGTTTGAGTTGGAAACATTGGAGAAGGAAGAAGTTGAGGAAGCTGAGGAGGAAGAAGAGGAGGAGGAGGAGGAGGAGGAGGAGGAGGAGGAGGAGGAGGAGGAGGAGGAGGAGGAGGAACTGGAGGAAAAGGAAGAGGAAAAAGAGGAAGAGAGAAGAGAAAAAACCTCAAAGCCTAAAAGACAAGAGATGTCAGTCAACACAACAGCTCAGAAGCCCCTTATTTTTTCCACTGGCCAGTCACGTTCTCAATAGGTCACAGGCCACATCAACCCCAGACTTCAAACGACACCAGAATAAGGGGGGGGGATCCAGTGACAACCTGGGAGGCTGATTTAATCCCCTGGGGAGAAGGGGGACGGGGGAGGGGAAAAAGAGGGGGGTGGGGAATGACAGGCCAGACTGGCAGCTACCAGAACAAAGTCCAGAAGAGAGAATCTGTGTATTAAATTGAATTGAATACAGAATTTAGGCCAAAGGCCAAGCACTGGGACCTATGAGGTCATTCAGCGCTGAAACGGAAACTGACAGTAAAAAGGTTTGAAAGGTGTAACAGGAGGAAAACCTCAAAGCAGTTGCGCTATGAAACAATTGTTACGAGAGGGTGAAAAGTAATACGGAAGAAAGAGAATATGAAAGGAGGTACAGTAAAAATACACGAAAGGGGTTGAGGGTACAGATATCACTGAGGAGGGCTGTACCCAGAGACGTGTTGTTACGTATATACAGAAAATGGTCGTCTTTTAACGTTTCAACTTCAGTTCTCTCTGACCAAAAAATGAAGATTGGTCATATTTAAGCACTTTCAGGATGATGAAGATTCAGTGTTACACCATAAAATGAAATAGAAAGAAACTAGAATAATGAACTAGACAAAAAAAAAAAAAAACTGTCAAACACCAAACTGTCGTTTCAATCTCAGTTCTCTGTGACCCAATAATAAAGAAGGTTAGTCTTATTTAAGCACTTTGAAGGGGATGAAGATTCATGATTTAATCATAGAATGAAATAGTAGGAAACTAGATAACAGATCAATATTCAATATAAAAGAACTGTCAGACTGAAAAGTCTAACACCCACGCGTCCCCCCGCCCAAAAAAAAAAACAACCCCCAAATTCCAAGATTAAAACGCGATAAAAACAAAGCAGCACTCTACCATTCGGGCGGCCACAAACATCTCTTGGCGCACGCGCGCTCGAGACGAGGAACCGTTGTTATTATCGTCGCTGCCCCTGCTGCGATTACAATCCCAAAGCCAACACTCGCCTTCAACCCGACGGCAGAGGGAAAGCAATGGGAGCTTCTCCAGGGGCGCAAACGTAAGCAAACATGCAGCGACACAGTTTGCATGGGTGATGGCCTCATCTTGCTCTCAAGCTTATGCAAACATATCCGTGTAAACCTGAATTAGCAATCAAAACAACGGTGGCATAGGGGAGCCGAGAGGTAAGGAGGCGGTTCGGCTATCGTCCATTTCCTTACGGTCGAAGGGACCCAGGCTTGGACGGACATATAGCTTCCTGAAGTGTGGTGGTCATTTCCCAGAGATGGAGGGAGATATATACACATATAGAAACACAATGGTGTATATATATGTCTGTATGTGTATACACACACACACACACACACATATATATATATATATATATATATATATATATATATATATATATATATATATATATATATATATATATATATTGGTGTACCTGTCAGTACTTTCATCCGCTTCCATAGTTTACCTTCACTATCGCCACTTACTACTGAATCATATTCAACCATTTCACACTCCCATCATGTCCCATTTTCTCATCCCACAATTAAGCACCTATTTCCATCCCCTCTATAATGATCCACCAGCATTAGAGACACACTATATCCTCGTCTAACACCCACTTCATGACTAAACCAGCCACTCTACCCTCTACTTAGCATCTCTAACGCCAGCCCTAGGAGAGCTGTTAATCAGCTCAGTGGTCTGGTTAAACTAAGGTATACTTAACCTGTGACTTTGACCTACAATGGATGGCTTAAGAAGGTGTTCATCTTCAGGTGTTCAGCAAGTCTTTTTGGGATGTAGATGCTAGTCTCCCGCCTTGGCCCAAAAGATTCAAGGGGGTTATATGGCAACTATATCCGGCATTTCTTGATGGTCACCCACCCATGGGTTGACAATACCCCTCGTTGCATAATTTAGCTCATTAGGCTGCTAGATGTACCTAAACCATAAAAAATTTACATAAATCTGTAACTTTACTCAGAAAAAATTCTATAATATGTCTGCCAGTAGGTAATTTGTATGAAGAAACTGACTTTCCGGTAGAGAACAAATTTTATGTAATAAATTTTGAAACCAGAAAAAACTGTAATAAATTTTAAAAACCTGATAAAAAACTGTGCAATAAATTTCAAACCCTGAAAATATATTTTGTATGATATATTTTACAACCCTCAAAAAATTTTTGTGTAATAAATATCAAAACTTAAAAAAATTTTCTGTAGTAAATTTTAAATATAAAAATCAATTTATATAAGAAATTTCAGAACATGAGGAATACAATTCATTAAATAAATTTAAAACCCAGAGAAAAAAACTGTCTCAAGAATTTCACACCCTGAAAAAAATCTTTGTAAAAAAATATTCTCAAGAGAAAAAAATTTGTGGAAAAACCTTTCTACCAAAGAAAAAAATTTTGTGTAATAAATTTTAAACCATCAGACTAAATCCGTGTGAAAAAAAATTTCAAAACGTGAAAACATTCTGTATAATAGATTTTTTTGCCACCAGAGAAAAAATTGTGCAATAATTTTTTTACCAGAGAAAAACACTGCGTGATCAATTTAAAAACCAGAGAGAAAATTTCGTGCAATAAATTTCAAAACCTATCAACTACGACTATTTTCAGCTGCAAAACATGTTTTCAAAAAGAGAGAGACGGCCATATATATTCTCTCGACTGCGAAAAAGCCATTGAATCACTCCGTTTATGGGCGCTTGAAAATAATGACATGTTTATATAAGCATTTCAGGTTAGCTTGTGTGTGTGTGAGAGAGAGAGAGAGAGAGAGAGAGAGAGAGAGAGAGAGAGAGAGAGAGAGAGAGCGATGGAAAATATCTGCTAAAGGGCATATGAAAATAATGATAATTTATGTATTTGATTTTGGCTTGTATATTTGAGCGAGCTCGCGCGCCAGCCAGAGAATCTCAAGCCTATGGGGATACGAATCTAATGACACTCAGACATATATGACCGAGAGAGAGAGAGAGAGAGAGAGAGAGAGAGAGACTCAGAAAATAAACGAATGTATGCTTTTACTGAATGAATCTACTGGATAGATTTACAGAGGATCGTCAATAAATTAACCCACAAATAAAATTTAAAGGTCACGCAAGGAATCATCTTAAAACGACGAAATCAGTAAAGCTAAATGATCACCGTAAATCCACTTCCATTCCTATATGTGCAGTTAGACAGAACGTTTGCCTACATCCATCCACAACTAATGAATAATAATTTGCATGATTATCTGTTTATTTAATAATTTGTATTTTTCCTTTTCTGATAACTGATTTCTTCTTTCTGTAGTTCCTGATACATTCTGTTACTTCTTCCTAATGAACAGCATATTCTTTGGAAGCTTGAATTTCAAGTCAATGGCCCCTGTGGTGGGCTTGTTCCGTATGAACAGGGTTCATAATAATAATAATAATAATAATAATAATAATAATAATAACTAATTCTTTTTATAATCGTACAAATACTTACTCAGATGTTTTCAAAAAGTATCTTTGAGAGAGATATATGTATACCTATGTTAAAACCGCATCTAAAATAAAATATAAAATCAATTACATTTAAAAAATATATAAAATATATAAAAATAAAAACAAATTAGCTGCAGAACCCTTCATTCCCAGACAGTCAACTCTAGATAATAGAAAGCGTAGACATGTTTAATATACAAGCACAGAAAATTACCATCGAAAAAAACTCCTGTCAGACCTTTAGCAAAGTATTTTACAATGCAACCGCCTAAAAAAAAAACTCTCACTCTCTCTCTCTCTCTCTCTCTCTCTCTCTCACACACACACACACACACACAAACACGAACGCCAACACACACACACACACAACATACACTATTCTTTCATCCCACCTACAGAAACTACCATTCCTAAGCGCGCACAAACACAAACATCTGCCCCAACATACGCCACCCGATCAGCCACGAAGCTTTACAAGCGTGTAAACAACAGTTCATCATCTGGTCCTTTACCTCTCCCACTCCCGACCCCCCACCCACCAAAAAAAGGTCCCAAAGGTCCCCTCCCCAAAATTATGCGCATAACAAACGGGACACGACAGCCCACAAAATCACTGTTGCAATTCACGCTCGTCAGAATCCTTACGATGGATGCAATTACATCCAGGCCTCCACATTTATCAAATGTCAAACGCGAGCTTTAAATGGGAGATTAAAAATCGTATACACTAGATTCCAGGTTTGGGGAAACATCGGGCGAAATGAATTGGCAAAGGTTAGGCTGATATATATCCTTCTCTAGCTTGCAGGGAGGAATGTATTGCGTGCGTGAGTGTGCATGTTCGACTGAATGTATTTACAAACAAGTACAAAATGCGCCGAAGTTTCTTCGGAGCAATCGAGTTTTCTGTACAGCCGCTACAGCGTATTATCAAGGCCACCGAAAATAGATTTATCTTTCGGTGGTCTCGGTATAATGCTGTATGAGCCGCGGCACATGAAACTTTAACCAAGGCCCAGTAGTGGCCTATCCTATATCGTTGCCAGAGGAACGATTATGACTAACTTTAACCTTAAAATAAAAGCTACTGAAGCTAGAGGGCTGCAACTCTCTGCAGGGGGCCAGTGCCGTCAGGACACCTCATGCGGTGCACTGTAGGCATTACTTAAGGTTCTTTGCGGCGTGCCTTCCTTAGAGCCCCTAGCTGCAACCCCTTTCGTTCCTTTTACTGTACCTCCTTTCATATTCTCTTCCAACTTAATTTCCTCAAACCTCTCCTAAGAATTGTTTCATAGTGAAACTGCGTTGAGGTTTTCCTCCTGTTACACCTTTCAAGCCTTTCTATCTCGCTTTCCCCTTTCAGCAGTGAATGACCTCATAGGTCCCAGCGATTGGCCTTTGGCTTAAACTTTACATTCCCTTATTATCAAATAGCCACTCTCACTTTTAGCAACCCCAAACCTCACAGCCTCAGTAAATAAAAATCAAAAGCACCACTAACCTATTTTTCACGAGAAACGTCTCGAGATTTGAGTTGAGGTGGGTTGGAGGGGAGGGGCGGGAGGAGAATGGACCGTGGAAGATTGGGACGGGAGGGGAGGGTCTCAGGTCTCCCAAATCACACCACATACCTGTAAGAGAGAGAGAGAGAGAGAGAACAAAAGGTTAATGAGATCTGAGACCGGTGGAACTTCAGTACCAAATAAATTACAGAAAAAAAGTTTGAATGAATTGCAAACATGGGTACGTTCAGTTAATTAAGCAAGATTTGTCATTCTAAGACTGCAGTAATTATGGACAGTACTACTACTGCTAGTATGTACGTATGTAACTATTTATTATAATATGTATTTTATTATAATATGTATAATTATATTTATACATATGTGCATATATTATATATATATATGTATATATTTATATATATGTATATATATTATATATATTTATATATATATATATATATATATATATGTATATATATATATATATATATATATATATATATATATATATATATATATATATATATATATATATATATATATATATATTTATAACTCCCTAATCCTACTAAACTGTATCAAACAACTAAATAATATTTCAAGAACAAAATAACTAAATAATATTTTAAAGAGAGAACCAGAAAGTAAAATATGAACTAACTAGTCGAATAACAGAAACTAATCTCAGAAAAACATGAGCAAAAAATATTCCCTCCCCTCCTTTCCCACCTCTCTCCTCTCTCTCTCTCTCTCTCTCTCTCTCTCCTTTAAGTCTCGTGGTTCAAGGATTAAACTAAAACGGTGACGGCTCCATAAAACCAAGAAACGAAATCAGCTTACAACTCTCATTCGCGAACTCCCTCTCATGAAGGAACGAGGAGTTTCCCTTAAAAAAAAAAATAAATAAAAAAAAAGCAGGCGCCAATACTCGACTTTTTTTCTATTTTTATTTTTTCTTTCTTTTTTTTTTTTGCTCCACTTTGCTTGGAAAATATTCACGGCGTTTCTAAACACCTTTTAAAGTTCCGTGGCCAAAGTAGGTTGTGAAAAAGGACACCATGCCTTTAACGTTTTTGGAGAGAGAGAGAGAGAGAGAGAGAGAGAGAGAGATAGAGCTTGTGTCCGCAAAAGCATGCCGTGCCTTTAATAATCACTTTAAAGCCTAGAGAGAGAGAGAGAGAGAGAGAGAGAGAGAGAGAGAGAGAGAGTGAGAGAGAGAGAGAGTGTGTGTGTGTGTGTGTGTGTGTGTGTGTGAGAGTGTGAGAGAGAGAGACAGAGAGAGAGAGCGTCTGGCAAAAGCATTCCTGCACCTTTAATAATCGCTTTAAAGCCTAAGGAGAGAGAGAGAGAGAGAGAGAGAGAGAGAGAGAGAGAGAGAGAGAGAGAGTATGGTCAGGCTATTTTTGCACTGATAAAACCGCAGGCAAAATTTGCATAATCAATCAGCGCGCCTCCCCATACCAGAAGGAGGAGGCGGAGGAAATGGCACGAGGAGGAGGAGGAGGAGGAGGAGGAGGAGGAGGAGGAGGAGGAGGGGGAGGACGAACCACAAGCGCTCCAAACTTTCCCTTTCATAAACTGCATAGTTCAATCTGGTTGTCTGATGAGCTATTAGAGAGGGTCCACCCTCCCCCTCCCCAAATCCCCTTTCCCTCCCTCCCTCCCTCCCCCCTCTACTCCCACCCCCTACCACCCCAACATTGTCTGGGTTCCTCCTCAAACATCAAACTTCAAATTGCTATTAAAGAACCTTAAAGAAAAGTCTCTGAAGTCGATTTTTTTTTTTTTTTTGAACTGGAGACAAAATATCAAAATCATCTCTGGTCAGCTCACTCTGTAAATGAGATCTGCCAGTCGTGCATTGCAATCTGTTTAGTATTGTTTCTTTAATAATATTTCATTTTAAGCCATCATCACATTTTAGCCTTAAAAATATAATTTTCTTATGTTATAATTGTGCTTGAAAATTTCTGACGTTCATGTCTTTCGCTAAAGTTTTTACATAATACCATGCTTCAGTTTTTATTTTACTTATTTGCTATTTTGCTTCATAATCTTGGTCCCTTAAGAGGGTACAAAGTCTTATCACTGGGTAGGACAGGGGCCTCCGGTTGCCTGTCATTTTGGAATTTATTAAACAGAAAGAAATTCAACGACAAAAACTTGAACGTCGTGGAAACGAAGTTTAAGTGACAAACAAAATTTCACAAACGTTCTGTAATGATGGTGACATCAGAAACCAACAGACAATAAATTCAACACACAAACAAACACGCACACACACACACACAACATATACATATATATATATATATATATACATATATACATATATATATAGTATATATATATATATATATATATATATATATATATATATATATATATATATATATATGTGCAAGAATGACTGGATGACATTTAACAGCGACGTAATAATCATTTCCCAAGAGACGTTCACAAGAAAAACTTTATCTGACTCTTCAAATGAAAAAAAAAAAAAAAAAATAACAAAGAGAAACTTTGAGGCATTTTGAATAAACGACCTTCAATGTTAAAAAAAAAAAAAAGGGCCGTTTTATTTTTATTTATTTGAACTCCGGTTTTTTTCTGCGAATGTGCACAGAACCGTTTTCCCAGCTCGGTAAGTCTGAAGCGTACAAAGGGTTCTGAATTGTCTCAACATTATTTTCACTTTTCAGGTTTGCTATGATGTTTTTCGACATTAAAGATGAAAATTTTATTATTATTATTATTATTATTATTATTATTATTATTATTATTATTATTTTATTATTATTATTATTATTATTATTATTATTATTATTATTCTTATTCAGATGAAAACTACTCATATGCAACAAGCCCACGACAGGGGCCATTGACTTGAAATTCAAGCTTCCAAAGAATATACCATTCTTTAGAAGGAAGTAACAAATGGTAATGGGAAATACAGAAAGAAGGGATCACTAATTAAACAAGAAAAAAATATATTAACAAATAAATAAACTGATAAAAATGTAAGTAAATTATTAAAGTACAAGGAGAATTGTGTTGGGGCAGCAATACACTGCATGGTAGTTTGAACTTCTGAAGTTGGTTCCTCAAAACCAACTAAATGTCTATAAATAGCAATTACCTCACTGAAAACTTCCTCTAACCTAACCTGAACTAGTCTATCCCAACCCAACCTAACCTTAACTAGCTTACCCTAACCTAACCCAGTGTATAATTCATACTCTAACCAAATCGTTGTGTTTCCAGCGTGTCTCTGATTAACCAGTTTTAAAGAATAGCCTATCCATATCATCTTCAGTACAGCGTGTTAGTAATTTCATAAATGAAGTAACGAAATGTCAAAAAAATAAGATATATCTGATGCAAAAACATGTATTAATACATTTCGTATACAATATAAATGAATAAATCCCATCAGCAAATTCCTGAGATGTATGTTCGTATTGCACCAGCCCCGTTTTTTTTTTTATGCCACAAAGACGTTTTCAACTTCTTTGTGACATGTATGCAACAAGTCGCCGACGTGTGTTGACGACATTTTTCACAGCAGTGTGGACACACCGTTGCCACAGGTCATCATCAGCAGTGTCCTAAATTAGGACAGCCCGTAGCCACAAAGATGTTTTCAACTTCTTTGTGACATGTATACAACATGTCACCGACGTGTGTTGACGACATTTTTCATAGCAGTTGCCACAGATCAGCACCTAACTAAATTGGGGCAGACTGTAGCCACAAATACGTTTTCAACTTCTTTGTGGCATGTAAGCAACAAGTCGCCGACGTGTTCTGACGACATTTTTCACAGCAGTGTGGACACACAGCAGTGTCCTAAATCAGGACAGCCCTTCATGTTAAGACAAACATTATTCCAGGACAAATGACTGGGAATCAAACGTGACCTCCAGCGGAATAGGAATGGCGGTGTTCCGTTTTAATGCGCTGCTCTGGAATGGTTCCCGGCGAACGATACTCCTGTTATGGAGTAACAATATTTGTTTTAGGAATAATATCGTATGGATGGCGATGGTCTAGTTATCTCAGCAATTTCACGCAATAACTATGGGAACATATTCGATATGATATGCAAAGTGTGTTATGCTCTGCGGAAGAAGAAGAAGAAGAAGAAGAAGAGAGAGAGAGAGAGAGAGAGAGAGAGAGAGAGAGAGAGAGAGAGAGAGAGAGAGAGAGAGAGAGAGAGATATGCAAAATGTGTGATAATGTGATACTCTGCGGAAGTGGAAGAGAGAGAGAGAGAGAGAGAGAGAGAGAGAGAGAGAGTGCCGAGAGTGTGATACTCTGCGGAAGTGGAGAGAGAGAGAGAGAGAGAGAGAGAGAGAGAGTGTACCGATATGCAAAATGTGTGATACTCTGCGGAAGTGGAGAGAGAGAGAGAGAGAGAGAGAGAGAGAGAGAGAGAGAGAGAGATATATGCAAAATGTGTGATACTCTGAGAGAGAGAGAGAGAGAGAGAGAGAGAGAGAGAGAGAGAGAATGTACCGATATGCAAAAATATGATACTCTGAGGTGGAAGTAGAGAGAGAGAGAGAGAGAGAGAGAGAGAGATATGCAAAATGTGTGATACTCTGCAGAAGTGGACTGTTAACATTTACATAAACGTACCGATATGCAAATGTGTGTGATGCGCCCAAAGATATAGACAGATATAAGAGAGAGAGAGAGATCCACAACAAAATGTGTGATATTCTGGAAGTAGAAGAGAGAAAAGAGAGTGAGTGTCATCGAGATATGATGCTCTGCGGATAAATAAATTATAAAAACAAAAGATACTAGAGATAAAGAGGGCTGTTAATACTTACATAACACGTATCTATAAATACCGCTGCGCCAAAAGATATATACAATATAACAAAGTTACGATACAACAGTGTGTCTAATATAAGCGCAATGTCAACGTCATCTGTTCATATAAATAAATTATAAACAAACGATACTAATTATAAAAGTCACTCTTCTGTTAAAAGGATGAATGACATAAAGAACATTCAGCATAATACTACACTAAAAGATTGCTCAGCAAATATAGCCAAATATGACAATACACATCATACAATATATACATAAAACCATCAGTCTATATATATTATATATATATATATATTTATATATATATATATATATATATATATCTTTAATTTGTTCTTACTAGAGAATTTACACCCTGATCCACTCAATGGACTGTCATCACGTTTCCTCCTAGCATTACAAGTCACAGCAAACTGTCAAAAAATTACATCATTCACTTAATTAATGACGTATTCCTTTCGTAATCTCTGAATTAAGTCTTCCCAAGCCGGGAGAAATCACAACAAGTCACAAAAACACCGGGAAGCCTTTTTTCTAAACACCGTCCAATCAACAAATAATTAGATAATAAGTTAACCCAGATCGACGATTACATAATTAGGATCAAATTTTACCTCACTTCCACAATAACAACCTGACCTCATGGAGCAAACATCCTTTTCAGTTTTCTGTGAAGGGAAACTATTGTGCCGGCTTTGTCTGTCCGTCCGCACTTTATTCTGGCACTTTTTCCGCCCACTTCAGATCTTAAAAACTACTGAGGCTGTAGGGCTGCAAATTGCTATGTTGATCATCCACCCTCCAATCACCAAACATACCAAATTGCAGCCCTCTAGCCTCGCTAGTTCTTATTTTATTTAAAGTTAAATTGAACCATAATCGTGCTTCTGGCAACGTTACAGAACAGGCCACCACCGGGCCGTGGTTAAAGTTCCATGGGCCGCGGCTCATACAGCATTATACAGAGACCACCGAAAGATAGATCTATTTTCGGTGGCCTTGATTATACGCTGCAGCGGCTGTACAGAAAACAATTTCTTTGTCGCATTGATTGATTGTTTTTTTTTTTGGGGAAGCAATACCGATCAGCTGACAAAACCTCTTATACAACGTAGGATATTTTCAAACAATTTCACAGCGTTTGAAAAACACAGGAAAGCCTCGTTCATTTGTGCCGGATTATCAGAACACAAAACAGGATCTGGATTTTTAGAAACATTCCGGCAGTCCGGCAACACTGGAAAATCTCTTTTCTCTCTCTCTCTCTCTCTCTCTCTCTCTCTCTCTCTCTCTCTCTCTCTCTCTTGTTTTCCTCAAGCCTGGGCGAGAAAGAGGCATCAGGATACCTGTCAAACAAGGTTTTTTCTTCCTCTTCTTCTTGTTTTCCTCCAGTCTGGACGAGAAAATAGTATGAGGAAGCCTGTCAGACTAATTGACCTATATCTCGGTTGGAGGTGACGCTTTCGTATCTTTTAATCATTCATTGGTATTTGTCGATTATTAAGCTTAATCAAACGACACACACACACACACACACACACACACACACACACACACGCACACACAATGTATAAAATAAAAGGGCTAAAACGACTTAACAGCACGTTGTACCAAAACATTCCATGTAATCATTTCTTGGTACAAACAAATTATGACCTAACAAGTTTCCGCGGCGAAACTTTACCTAAATTTCTTGGGACCAAAAATTGTGACCTAATAATTCCTTGGGACAAAAAAAACTGTGACCTAACAAGTTCCTGCGGCAAAAGTTTTTCTAAATTTTGGGACAAAAACTGTGAAAAGTTCCCAGTATGAAAATTTACCTAAATTGTGACCTAATAATTCCTTTGGGACAAAAAAACTGTGACCTACAAGTTCTGAGGCAAATTTTAAATTTCTTGGGACCAAAAACTGTGACCTAATAATTCTTTGGGGCAAAAAAAAACTGTGATCTAACAATTTCTCATGACAAACACACTGACATAATTCACAAGTAAACGCAAACTCATACTCAGATCTGGTAAGAGGAGTGTGCTACAAAATCACATAATTGTGGAAAATATTCCGCTTTCACGAGCTCACCAGAATATAGCGCTCATTATCATAATTTCCACAAACTAAGCTAATTAAGGAAGTTATTTCCCCATTGAGAACTATTGCTAGCATTCTGGTCTGCGCCCTTGCATTTGAGAGAGAGAGAGAGAGAGAGAGAGAGAGAGAGAGAGAGAGAGAGAGAGAGAGAGCACTGTCTTCAGACTAATTTACGTTTTCTTTAAAATTTCATGTCGTAACTGAAAGAAAAACGCAGTCGCGTCAAAGCAAGACACAATAAAATCCAGGTAAATTATAACAATAAAACGAGAAAAAAGTTAGTCACAAAAACTAAAAAATATATACATTTCACGAACAGAAAAAAAACACAGTCGCGTCAAAGCAAGACACAATAAAATCCAGGTAAATGATGACAGTAAAACGAGAAAAAAGTTAGTCACAAAAACTAAAAATCAAAAAAAATTAAAAATATATACATTTCACGAAACTGAAAAAAACGCAGCCACGTCAAAGCCAGCCACAATAAAATCCAGGTAAATTATAACAATTAAAAAAGAAAAATATCAGTCACAAAAACTAAAAAAACAAAAAATAAAAAACTAAATAAGAAAAACATACATTCACAAAACAGAAAAAAACGCAGTCGCGTCAAAGCCAGCCACAATAAAATCCTGGTAAATTATAACAATAAAAAAAAAAAAAACATTAGTCACAAAAACTAAAAAACAAAAAAATAAAAAATAAAATAAAAAAACATACATTTCACAAAACAGAAAAAAAAGCAGTCGCGTCAAAGCCAGCCACAATAAAATCCAGGTAAATTATAAGTCAAAAAAAGAAAAATATCAGTCACAAAAACTAAAAAACAAAAAAAATAAAAAATACAAAAACAAAATAAAAAAAAAACATATACATTTCACAAAACGGAAAAAAACGCAGTCGCGTCAAAGCCAGCCACAATAAAATCCAGGTAAATGATACATAGGCGGAAAAGGGATTCGGAATGAAAATAGGAGAGCCATAAATTCCAGGAGAATCGCTGGAATTTGACGCGAATGCGTCTAGTATTACGAAATCAAATAACGGAGCAGCCAGATTCTACTTGGCCAATAGCTCTTGTTTGTTCCTATTTTTATTTATTTTTTATATATATAAATTTAGAGGGAATATTTTGGAAATACGAACTTCCGAGCTAAATGTTTTGCGAACAGGAAAGATTAATATTTGATAGGATAAAAAGAGTAATAATATATATATATATATATATATATATATATATATATATATATACATATATATATGTGTGTGTATGTATAAATGTATAATCTATATATATATGTATATATATTTGTATATATAATATACATATATATATATACATACATATTATATATATATATATATATATATAAATTTATATATAGATATCTATATATATATATATATATATATATAAGTAAGAATCTGTGGTCACTTACCAGATACATATGTAATTGTATTTCAGTAGTTAAGAGAACATTGTAGGCTATTATAATTATTACATATGTAAAGTTTCGACTTAAATATATTTCTCTCAAAAAAATGACTGACTTACTCCCAATAAGATTAAGACATTTATAAAGAAGTTCATCCGTGACGACCGAACGAATAACCTTTCTTTTGTGCGAAATCGAAAACTTCCCGGATATAAAAACTTCAGCAGAGAGGAGAGAAAGGGGGCCGGGAAGTTTCTTAATTTTGCAGTCAATTGACCAACTTCTTATATTCATTCTCCCCCATAAAGACTCTCGAATGATTCCTTACTTTTAGCCCCCTTTATTTCCTATCTCGCTCTCTGTCTCTCTCTCTTACAGACAACTCTCTCTTATACATACATACATACATACATACATACATACATAAATACACACACACTAAGTATATATAAATACATATATATATCCCTCATACATACTGCATCATTATCGTCCCCAAAGAACCTACCTCTCTCTCTCTCTCTCTCTCTCTCTCTCTCTCTCTCTCTCTCTCTCTCTCTCCAAGTAAATATACAAACCGTATTAATATCCCGCGTTCCTTTTCGGTAAATGCTTGCCATTCGTCGCCCACACGGAAAACGCACCAATGGCGAGGCGAAATGAAGCCATGAAACTGTCAGAGAGTTTATTTGTCCAGCAAACATGATCGCAATAAGAATCAGAGCTGGAAGTTCCAGCAAAACTGGAATCCTACAAATAGGAAATAACCTCAATTCTCAAAGACTGGGATGGCTTGGACATGTGGTGAGAAAGGGATAGAAGCACTGACTGATTCATTTAGATATGGTTATTTGTGTACTATGAAAGTAAGTAAAAGTAAGCATGACTTCTTAGGAAGAATCATGGCTGGAATTTCCAGTGAACATGGCATCCAAAACTAAACTCATTTCTCAAAAAGACTGAGATGGTTTGGACATGTGATGAGAAAGGGAGTGAAATGCTGACTGATTCACTTATTCATTTAATTTATGATTTCAGCCATTCAGTGCTTGAGACATCGAAGAGGAGTTGGATTGGTTGGAGAGCAAGATGGAATGGAGGTTGAGGAAGTGGAGGTAAAGTAAAAAGCTAAAAAGTGGTTGCAGGTAGGGACTGAAGTGACTTTGCATACAACCTTTAGTAATGCCTACAGTGCACCACATGCAGTGGTGGTCCTCCAATCCGGAAATACACCTGTTAGCACATCATTTGGACCTAAACATTAAGAAAAAAAAAAAGTAAAATTCTCAATTTTAGAAAATAAACACTCAATCGTTTCACAGAAAACTATATTAATATTTTCACAATTGGAATTCAGAAAGTCATGTAACAACAGATGTTGCATTTTCTTACAATGGAAGTCTCGTAATTTTATATATAATATACACACATATACATATATATACAGTATATATATTTATATATAGAAATAGAATATATAGATATGTATATATATACAGTATATAAACTGTGTGTGTATGTATATATATATATATATATATATATATATATATATATATATATATATATATATATATATATATATATATATATATATATATATGATTATACATACATTTATCATAGCTGAAGCCACTGAAAAGTTCAAGAATGAAACGACAAAGGAATTCCAAGTATGGGAGCCTACTTTCATGTATTTTTAACACATCTTCTCAATGGGCACTTTGTGCTTATTTTTCGTGGCTGTGATATATATATATATATATATATATATTATATATATATATTGATAAAATATATATATATAAATATATATATATATATATATACTATGCACATATTAGTTGAAGTTACGTTTCATTCCTAATTTGTGCCCTGAGTGTTAAAAATACACGAATAAAAAATCACATAAAAATACGTGCATACACATATATATACATATATATACATACTTATACATGCACATACATACAAATCTCAGGTGGCCTTTGATCAACCCACCCACCAATTCTTGAAGGCCACAAGCCTCTGAACTCTGGAATCAAAGTCTGTTCTTTGAGCCACAGAAATGAGACGCCTTCCTTCTAAATGCAATTCCATTTGCCTAATAGAAGAATGTGAACCTTCCAGTTCTAATCTCTGAGTTTGGAAGTTTTGCAAACTTAAGTTCCTTCTTTAGGTAAACGAAAAGACAACCCCCCCGCCCCTCCCCCTCCCCCTCCAACAAGGCAATTAGGTTAGATCCTGCGAGCAGTAGAGAAGGGTTTGGGTCCTCCTTGTCCTGCCAAATTACTTTCACTGGGAACCAACTTGAGAGTTGTATTTCTTTCAACTGGGATCCTGAACTCACGTTTGGGCTGACTAAATACATTTATGTACATAGGCATGCGTATCTATGTATGTCTGTATGTATGTATGTATGTATATATGTATGGAGAATTTACTCTCATTCATTTACTGTTTTCTGTTGTATTTTAGTTTCTCAAGGCCACATACACATAAATAAATGTATGTATGTATGTATGTATGTATGTATGTATGTATGTATGTATGTATGTATGTATGTATGTATGTATGTATGTATGTTTCTCAAGGTCATATATAACTTTTTGATTGGGATGAAAACTGATCTATTATTGAATAAAGTTCCATGGTTATTCATCATGCAATCGCTCAATAAAATAATAATAATAATAATAATAATAATAATAATAATAATAATAATAATAATAATAATATATAATAATAATAATTTAAAACTTAAACAAGAGGTGGCAACACATAAATAATTCAAAGGACTTTACAAGGACTTCCTTAGCCAGGACTTGTAGAGAGGGGAGAGAGAGAGAGAGAGAGAGAGAGAGATTCCAATCGTACTAGGGACTTCACTTAAAAGGTAGGCAGGTGCAGTCCTCTCTCTCTCTCTCTCTCTCTCTCTCTCTCTCTCTCTCCTCTCTCCCCTGTGTCAAGTCTCATCAATGGTCGGACCAGATGCATCAACTGAAGGTTATGTCTGAAGAGATCCGACGATGTACGACAGTTTACGATGGAGATTGGGGTGGGGCAGTAAGAGTGGGGGTGCCTATTTACTGGACTTGTACTTTGTGTAAATACTTCATTAAGGACAAACGTAGGCTAGAGGATAAAGTGAATGTACTTGACATTGTAATACAAAGTCTCTCTCTCTCTCTCTCTCTCTCTCTCTCTATATCTATATATATATATATATGTGTGTGTGTATATATGTATGTGTGTATATTATATATATATATGTATAATGTAATGTGTATATAAAAGATATATAAAAATTACACACACACACATATATATATACATATATATATATATATATATATATATATATATATATATACATATGTGCATATATATATATATATATATATATATATATATATATATATATATATATACATATACACACACAGACACACACACAATCAGAACACACAACATGAGAGGTCACACAAATTACAACAAATAACTACCGGCCATTTTAAAATCCTTTCATCACATTCAGTGCGGCAAATCACATTTTCCGGTAAACCACGATTTTTGTTTAGGGCCATTTATGTCTCAAATTGGGCCATAATGAATATGCTAAAACCGACAAGCACGCTGATTGGATATTTTGAGTCCCATCCAAAGCAGTGAGATCATAAATCCTCATTGAAATAAATTAGCTTTGAAATCGAGAAATAAATTAGCTTTTAAATTCAGCTTTTCAATCAAAGAGTAAATTCGTTTGTTTAAATAAATTAGCTTTTAAGCCATGCTTTTAAATCACGAAATACACTAGCTTTTAAATCAAGAAATAATTCAGCTTTGAAATCAGGCTCTTGAATCAAGGAATAAACTAGCTTTTAAATCGAGAATTAAATTCGTTTTTAAATCAAGAAATAAATTAGCTTTTAAATCAGGAAATAAACTATCTTTTAAATCAAGAAATAATTTAGCTTTCAAATCAGGTTTTTGAATCAAGGAATAAACTAGCTTTTAAATCAAGAAATAAATTCGACTTAAGTCAAGAAATAAATTAGCTTTTAAATCATGAAATAAACTAGCTTTTAAATACAAAAATAATTGAGCTTTGAAATCATACTTTTGTAACCAGGGAATAAATTAGCTTTTAAATCAAGAAATATATTAGCTTTTAAATTAAGCTTTTAAATCGAAAAATAAGTTAGCTTTCAAACCAAGAAATACATTATTTAAATCAAGAATTAATTAGCTTTTAAATCCGGTTTTCAAACCAAAAATAAATGAGCTTTCAAAGAGGTAAATTAGCTTTCATATCCGGCATTTAAAGCTAGAAATAAACCAGCTTTCAAATAAAGAAATAAATCAGCTTTCACATAAAGAAATAAATTATCTTTTAAATCTATATATAAATTAGCTTTTGAATAAAGAAATAATTAACTTTCATATCAAGAAATGTATCTGAATATGTCTCCAACCTTTTAGGGAAAAATTTTCACAAGATTTTTAATTTCCTCTGAAAGGTCACAGGCACTGGAGAAGGTCATCCACTGTGCAATAACAACGTTCACCTTCAGATATATAAATATGTATTTTTCCTTTTTATTTTGCTAAATCTCTCTAAATACGGAAGGACTCCCACAGTAGGAAAGTACTTTAATTATAAGGACTCTAACTCATACAAAGTCAGAGTAAGATGAAATATATTTTTAATAAAATTACCATAACGCTGAGTAAGAGGTCAAAGGTTAAACTCGAATGTCAGAATCACCTGTTTGACTCTGAAATACCAAAAGTCATAAACATGCAATACCAATTTGACTCTTGAGGAAGACTTCAAGACCAAAGTTGCCCAACGTTCTCTGATCTCCACAATTCACAAGCTCAGAGAGAAGAGGAAGAAAAACTAAAATACGAAACTTCCCACCTTCGACTAACCACAAAAATAAAAAGAAAAACTTCCTACTTTCAAAAAGACCAAAGAAAAACAGGAAAAAACTTCCTACTTTAAATCAAGACAAAAAAGAAAAGACAGGTAAATACTTCCCACCTTAAACAAACCACAAAAATGAAAAGAAAAAACTTCCACTTTCAAAAACGCCCGACCACAAGAAGAGGGAAAACTTCCCACTTTCAAAAATGACCAAAACAAGACAGGAAAAAACTTCCCACCTTAAACAAACCACAAAAATGAAAAGAAAAAACTTCCCACTTTCAAAAATGACCAAAACAAGACAGGAAAAAACTTCCCACCTTAAACAAACCCCAAAAATGAAAAGAAAAAACTTCCCACTTTCAAAAATGACCAAAACAAGACAGGAAAAAACTTCCCACCTTAGAAAAACAACTGTAAATGCAAAGAAAAAGACCCTTTCAAAAATGACCACACACAAGGAAAAAATCCGGTGACTCATATCCACAAAATGAAAAGAAAAAACTTCTATCATTTCAAAAATGACCAAAACAAGACTCTCTCTCTCTCTCTCACTCTTAAACAAAACCCCTCTTGAAAAGAAAAAATCTCTCTCTCTCTCTCAAAAACGACTTTAACAAGACAGGGAAAATCCTGTTCCTTCTCAGAAAAGTTATTGCAATTCTCAATCTCTCACTGCAAGCGGAGGTCAGGACTATCCCCGTTTGACTTCTCAGATTTGGCAATTTCTCTCTAATCTCTCTCTCTCTCTCTCTCTCTCTCTCTCTCTCTCTCTCTCTCTCTCAACGTCTTTAGCAAAATATCCCTGTTCCTTCTCAGAGTTATTACAATTCTCAATCTCTCTGTCAACTTCTTAAGTCAATTATCCCCGTTCCTTCTCAGAGTTATTGCAATTCTCTAATCTGTGTGTGTGTGTGTGTGTGTGTGTGCGTTATAAGACAGTAGATGACCTCATTTCTCACAGAATCCATCGTTTCCCAAAAGAGAACAGCTAACAAAGAAGAAACACAAATATAAAATTCGACACTGAAGCCGAATTATGGGGTCGTCGAGGAGTGAGGTCCCCGGAATAGGGAATGACGATGTCACAGCGACTGAGAATGAAGACAGAAGGATAATTCTGGGAACAGGCGAACGATAAAGAGGGAGAGAAAGAGAGGAGAGCAGAAGAGGAGAGGAGGAAAGTCTCCCAAACCATCGAAATACATAAGAGACGACCTGAAAAGATTCCCTAAGCAGGTCTTGTGACATTTCCCTTCAGTAGTAGCTGAGTCAGCACATCGCTCACGCGCCTCTCTCTCTCTCTCTCTCTCTCTCTCTCTCTCTCTCTCTCTCTCTCTCTCTCTCTCTCTCTCTCTCTCTCCCCTGCTCAGCTGTCTTATATCTTTCTATGGCCGATGGATTTTATTATGGGCCGCCCCTAACCTATCAACTCCAGCCACAACCGTCTCTCTCTCTCTCTCTCTCTCTCTCTCTCTCTCTCTCTCTCTCTCTCTCTCTCTCTCCCCTTGTCCTCGTGGTTCGATAGTAACATGGCCCAACTCAAAAACTGAGGAAACTGCGTTCGATCCCTGAACATGGCTTAGGAAATTAACAAATTTCACTCCCAATATAATAATAATAATAATAATAATAATAATAATAATAATAATGAAACAAAGGCCCTTTACAGTGATCCTCGCCTCAACGAAAGTGCGGTTATTGTAGCGAGGATAATCAGGAATTGGGCGTTCCTTGTGGGGCACTGATTGACTGCACAACGTTACGTGGCGTTATATTTTTGGGAAGACGAAGAAGAAGAAGGCAGAGAGAAATGAGAAAGACGGAGGGTTGACTTCTCAGGAAGAATTTGAGGGACTTGACGATTGCTCTCAATCACGTCGGGAAGAGAATCGGATCATTGCAAAAGGGAGATGTTTGTAACGGGGAGAGGAGAGAGAGAGAGAGAGAGAGAGAGAGAGAGAGAGAGGAAGAGAGAGAACTTACTGAAGAAGGAACAGGGATAATTATCTCAAAAGAAGAGAGAGAGAGAGAGAGAGAGAGAGAGAGAACTACAATTACTGTTAGAAGGAACAGGGATAATTCACTCAAAAAGAACAGAGAGAGAGAGAGAGAGAGAGAGAGAGAGAGAGAGATTATTTCCTTTTCCCGAAGTCACTGAACCTCGCCATACTCTACGTGACTGTGAAGCAAAAAGGGACATAGGAGACCTGTCTTGTGAGGAGGAGGAGGGAGGAGGAGGAGGAGGAGGAGGAGGAGGAGGAGGAGGAGGAGGAGGAGGAGGAGGAGGACAAAAGAGTCAGCAAGCCGTTTGACAATCTCTTATCGACGACACTTACTGCAGGGTAGTCGTCGAGTCACGGTGCCAAATTTGAGATCGAACGGCAACTGTGGGTCTTCAGGTTTTAGGAGAGAGAGAGAGAGAGAGAGAGAGAGAGAGAGAGAGAGAGAGAGGAAAATTAGTTATTCAGGACTGAGGGTTGTAAGGGGTGGACGAATTTAACAGTGATTAGACATGAGGGAGAGAGGGAGAGAGAGAGAGAAATGTCACTCAATTTCAATCAACAATTCATCATTCTCCCTATTCCCAAAGGGAAATACCGCTTACGCTGCTTTGGATTACGATAAAAGGAAAAGAAATTACTGACTCTCATTCTTACAACTTGAACATCACCGCCAACAGTGTCTAACTTGCAAAAGAATATCCGATCCTGAAGAATTATTATATATATATATATATATATATATATATATATATATATAGAATATATATATATATATATATATATATATATATATATATATATATATATATATATATAATATATTTATGGGATATCTATATTGTAGAGTTACAGTCTTCTGAAAATGGCTACCTATATATATGTATATATATATATATATATATATATATATATATATATATATATATATATATATATAAATATGTATATATGGGATACCGTCTAATCACTTGCTAGAGTTACAGTCTTCTGAAAATGGCTACCTATTTACATCGCACTTAAAGAAATCTTCGCGCTAACAGCACTTTGATAATGCTACTTTTGTGGGACCATCCAGCACAACTTATCTTCGACACTTTCTTCCCTCTCAATAGTTCCATTTCTATTAGGGTCTTTGGCACTTTCTTCCCACCCTCAATAGTTCCATTTCTATTAGGCCTTTGGCACTTTCTTCCCTCTCAATAGCTCAATTTCTATTCGGTCTTTGGCACTTTCTTCCCTCCCAATAGCCCAATTTCTGTTAGGTCTTTGGCAATTTCTTCCCTCCCAATAGCTCAATTTCTATTAGGTCTTTGGCACTTTCTTCCCTCTCAATAGCTCAATTTCTATTTGGTCTTTGGCACTTTCTTCCCCTATCAGTAGCTCACTCTACGTCCGATCTTTGGCACTTTCTTCCCTCTACCTCAATCTCTACTCGGTCGTTGGAACTTTCTTCCCTCTACCTCAATCTCTATTCGGTCTTTGGCACTTTCTTCCCTCTCAGTAGCTCAAAAAACAACGGTTCCTTGGCCCGTTCACTTACTGCAGTGACTCTTAATAAATGCCATTTCTGTGGGACTGTTTCCCTGAAGCCTGCACATACAAGAAGACAGACGCCTGATGACAGTGCTTGCGTCCTTTCAAGCGCTCTCTGATAACACCCTGACGGCAAGACCTAGAATCAAAAACCCATGGGAAGAGCCCGGAACGAGAGAGAGAGAGAGAGAGAGAGAGAGAGAGAGAGAGAGAGAGAGAGAGAGAGAGAGAGAGAGAGAGAGAGAGAGTTACAGAGATACATGATTAGGATGTCTCAAAGACTTATTAGTCCGTCCGAGCAGACATCATGTGCTCATTCACAGGGTTTTCTAATGATTTTGTCTAGCTTTTTTAGCTCTTCCACACTGTTGCTGTTTGCAATTTTTGGTGGGAGTTTGTTCCATGTGTCACACATCTTGTATGTAAAGAAGTTCCCACAATGAGGGAGAGAGAGAGAGAGAGAGAGAGAGAGAGAGAGAGAGAGAGAGAGAGAGAGAGAGAGAGAGAGAGAGAGAGACACTACATGCCACCAGAAGACCCGGGGTTATCAAATTAGAATATCATTTCGCAGACTGTGTCATTACGACGGCAGATAAAACGTGCAAGTGGCGGTTAAATCTAAGGATAGGGAACTGGTCGTTATGTTGGAATAAAAACTGTAGAGATGATGCGATGGTGATTATGGTGATGATAGTGGTTTCATTCTCAAGATGGGTTCCAGGGTCACGACAGGAAACAAAACATAGATCAATAGTTGTCACGGGTCGGCTATGCTAGAGGCTCTAGTACAGGACTGTTGGCATAAAAAACTTTACGGTTCTCATAATTTGTACAGGGAAATTAAATGCCAAAGTACTTCTGAAGAAATTGAATATAAAGGTACTTCTGCAGAGACATCAGGTACAAAGCTACCTCTACAGAGAAACTGAAGACAGAGCCACTACAGAGTAATCGAAAAACTACTTCTACAGGGAAATTAAAGAAAGTGCCACTTCTTCCAAGAAATTAGATACAAAACTACCTCTACAAAGAAGCTAAATACTCAACTACTTCTACATAGAGATTAAATACAAAAATACCTCTACATAGATATTAAAAACAAAACTACTCCTACAAAGAAATTAAATACAAAATTACTTCTGTAAAGAAATTAAATACAAAACTACTTCTAATACAAAGAAATTAAATACAAAACGACATATCAAAACTCATTGCAATCCACCCCAAATGCTATTTCGACTGTATTCCGATACATATCAAATCCTACCATTCAAATGGGAAAACACTTTGACAGCTATTCTGGTCTAACGAGAACAGTACATTTGAAAACTCAAGATGAGTCAAAGTCCAACATCTCTTACACAAAGTAATAACAAGTCTATTTTTACGTAAACAAAAGAACTCCAACATAAAGAGTACTGACTGTGAACATTAATATGGTTTTCATTATAATTCAACACTTTGACGTAGGCGTTTTCACCAAATTCCGCATCACCTCTATATTATTATTATTATTATTATTATTATTATTATTATTATTATTATTATTATTATTATTATTATTATTATATAAAATGCTGAAAAACGTCCCGGGAGAAATCCTTACACATTAAGACATTTGACAAATTTTAGACAGAAATATAGACAGAAGATAGACAGTTATTAGCCATACCCATTCTGGCATTTCCTTGCCCAACAGACAGACAGACAGACAGACAGATAAATAGATATATATAGACAGATGGATAGATAGACGATAGACATTCTCCTTACCCATTCCAGCATCTCCTCGTCCAACATACCTGAAACCAGAAACGAGAACTGAAATTAATGAGCTGAAATATGTAACCATCATTTGCATAAAGCCTTGATTAGGCTCTGAATCTGGCTGATGAAGACGGGGACAGAGAGAGAGAGAGAGAGAGAGAGAGAGAGAGAAGGCCCAAAATTTACCTTCTTAGGAAGAAATAAATTTGCATTCTAATTCTCTCTCTCTCTCTTTCTCTCTCTCTCTCTCTCTCTCTCTCTCTCTCTCTCTCTCTCTCTCTCTCTCTCTTGGAGCAGGGAGAGAGGGAACAGGGCAGGCCTAAAATTTACCTTCATTGAAAAAAAATGAAATTTGTATTCCTCTCTCTCTCTCTCTCTCTCTCTCTCTCTCTCTCTCTCTCTCTCTCTCTATCACCACAAAGGAGGAAGGAAGAACGATTATAACATTCAGGGAAAACAAAGGCAAGAAGGACGTTCCAGAGCTCAGCATCAGATGGTAAGAAATCATTGAACTGTGTATTATAAACCACTGCAGAGAGAGAGAGAAAATAAACATGATAGTATTAGAATATGTATGTGATCAGAGAGAGAGAGAGAGAGAGAGAGAGAGAGAGAGAGAGAGAAGAGAAGAGAGAGAGAGATAAACGAATAACAGACAGAATATGTGAATGAGAGAGAGAGGAGAAAATAAACAAATGATAGTATTAGAATATGAGAGAGAGAGAGAGAGAGAGAGAGAGAGAGCATATCAACCACACACCTCCCACCCAAAAACTTCAGGGTAAAAAGTATGGAAATTCTATGAATATGTAAACACTGAACTAATGACGAGCGAATGACACCTCGTATAAAACCTGGGCAATTTTAACCCGAGAATCACGAAACTCGTTTTCTGACCTTATATATAAATATATGTAGTGCATATATAATATATATATATAAATATATGTAGTGCATATATAATATATATATATATATATGTATATATATATATATGTGTGTGCGTGTGTGTGTATATACTGTGTGTGTGTATGTATATAATATATATATATATATATATATATATATACCTATATATATTTACACATATACATATGTGTATATATACATACATACATAGAGAGAGAGAGAGAGAGAGAGAGAAAGATTACATCATTCATGCACGTAAACATGGTCACATTCATACATGACTAATGACAAGAAAAGTCATAAAAAATAAAACTTGCAAAACTAATGAGAAAAAAACTCATTAACTGATATTTCTCTGCACGCGAGACAGAAGAGAAATAAAAAGAATAAAAGAAAATGTAGAGAGAATAAAAAAAAATAAAACATCGAGTCAAAAGAGAGAAATGCATATTCAAATGAACAGCTCGTCTATATGAAGCAAGGGCTTTTCTTCATTAACATCAACCTTTACAAAATACCAAAAGGGTTAAAAAGCAATCTACAATAATAAAATCAGAGGGGTCTGATCTTATTTGTCCTCCCCCGGGTGACAGTAGGGGTGACATGACACAGCCACCCACCCTCTGCAAACCAGTTTGTCCGCCCTGGGTTGGGGCGGGGTAGGTAGGGGAACGGGAGGGTAGGGAAGACATCCACCCTCCTCCTGCAAACCTGTTTGTCCGGCCTGGGTTGGGGGTGGGGTAGGTAGGGGAACGGGAGGGTAGGGAACACATCCATCCTCTTCCTGCAAACTTGTTTGTCCGCCCTGGGTTGGGGCGGGGTAGGCAGGGGATTGGAATGGTAGGGGAGACAGCAGGCCTGGGTTCCCTAACAATCTTGCTTTATTATATTAAAAAACATTGGGCAAATGAAGCCAAAATCCTCTCATTATCTAAATTAAAATCACCTGCATAACACCAACCTTTATAAAATATCAAGAGGTAAAAAAATTAAAGAAGAAAAAATTAAAGAAGAAAAAAATAGGGCAAATGCAGCCAAAATCCTTTCATTATTCTGATTTAATTACGCTTACTCCTTTAATTAAACAGGTCGACTTCCTCGAATTCTGGTAAAGAAAATGAACGACTGAATAAGACGTTCTATCCTGTCCCGAGCCCCAGAAGCATTATTATTCAAGCTCAATGAAAAAAGAAACATTAAAAAAACTCGCAAGCAGAAATTAAAATTGCTTTCATTAAACTTAATTAACAGCGCTGGGCGCATTTTATTCGAACACCTTACCTTACCTAACTAGACCAGTGATTCCCCCACTGGGTGCCGTTGCACCCCGGGGTGCCACAGACAGTGCCTAGGGGTGCCGCAAGATTGGCATGAATTTTGTCTGTTAAAAAAAAAAGTTTGCAGTCTTCATATAATCATCATCAGTGTGTCTACTCTAATATATTAATATATAGTATATATGTATATGTATCTATATATATTCATTAAATAAGAAGTTAATTCATGCGATATGGATGGTGAAGAAAGGGTACCACGGTAATGATTACATTAGTTAGGGTGCCATCACTGAACAAAGATTGAGAACCACTGAACCAGACGATGTCAAAATTCTCTTATCTCTTTTCGTCCGTGAGGCACAGCTGATGATATCATCATCCGGGATCTCGGATAATAATGACTTCAAAAGTCAGTCAAAATTTCTAATTCTATATTACATTAAAAATGATAACCTAAATAAAAATGACTTTCTTATATAATTCCATATAACAGTTCTGCGTTGGTAAAAATCATCAACGCAGAACTATAAATTCTCGAAAGTAACCTTTTAACTCAAAAGACAGCAAAAAATTCTAATTCTTTTTAGTCCATTAAAAATTTTTATTACATAAATAACTTATTTAACTATACCTTGTAACAATTCTGTGTTGATGAATTTTACAATTCTCCTAAGTAACCTTTAACTCAAAAAGAAATTCAAAAATTCTAATTCTTTATTACATTAAAAATTCTTATTACATAAATAACTTATTCAACTACACCTTGTAACAATTCTGTGTTGATGAATTTTACAATTCTAATAAGTAACCTTTAACTCCAAAAGGCATTAAAAAATTCTAATTCTTTATTCCATCAAAAAATTTTTATTACATATATACCTTATTCAATTATTCCTTGTAACAACTCTCTGTTGATGAATTTGACAATTCTAATATGTAGCTTTTAACATAATCACCAAGGGAAATTCAATTTCACTTTCACAACTGTACTTGTAGTCTTGTACACAACTGGACATCAACAGATCTTCCTCATTTTACAAATCAAACCCTTACACAATTTAACCTGGGGGGGGATTTCAGTTCACTTTCACAATTATACCTTGACACAATTGCGCAATTAGAAATTATATCTATTTTTCCCCACTACAAAAAAAATGATTCATTTTGCCTGAAGATATATTAATTCATTTTATGCAATAAATCTTTACAGAATTTCATGCAGGGAAACGTGAATAGATAACACTGGATACTTCGCTTCGAATAATCTAACAAAATAGTTTATCCTAAAATGACTACAATATCAAACAAGTAAAAAATGCGCGGAAGTTTCTTCGGCGCAAACGAGTTTTCTGTACATCAATAATCAAGGCCACCGAAAATAGATCTATCTTTCGGTGGTCCCATGAAACTTTGGCCACTGCCCGGTGGTGGCCTGGCCTATATCGTTGCCAGATGCACGATTATGGCTACCTTTAACCTTAAATAGAATAAAAACTACTAGGGCTAGAAGGCTGCAATTTGGTATGTTTGATGATTGGAGGGTGGATGATCAACATACCAATTTGCAGCCCTCTAACCTCAGTAGTTTTTAAGTTCTGGGGGCGGACAGAAAAAAGTGCGGACGGACAGACAAAGCCGGCATAATAGTTTTCCTTTCAAAACTAAAACGAGTATTCAAATTACCAGGTAATTTTCAACAATGAAATACTCATCATGAATATTCTTTACTCAATATAAATATCCATTACTCATCAAAAAAATACTTCTCTACATAAGAACGTGTGATAATTTCACCGGAGAATGACAGAAAAAATGAATGAAAATCGAGTACACCATTTAGAAAACTTCGTTGCCTAAAAATACACACACACTCTCACACACAACCGCTCTACTGCACCAAGAATACCGCCAACCACTCAGGCAACCGCTCAGAGCAATTAAAGATACCTTGAGATTCAACAAGCGGTGCTTTCCAAGGAAAGTAAAGAGATATTTTGTACCGCCTTCACCTCTGAAGTCCGGGTTTTAAAGCTGTCTACTCTTTCCCGTTTTTGCTTGAAAGCTTTTGGAGATATTTATCCAATATTCAAGTATTTTTTTCTGGATATGAATAAAAATTTATATTTTTTTTAATTTAAATACTTTTCGATATTGATGAAAATTTATATTCTAAAAAGTATATAATATTCATGAACAGGTTTTACTTTTTACATCAAAACAGGTTTTACTTTTTACACCAGACCTTCAGGGCAAAAGTGCAGCAAATATTTCTCTCTCTCTCTCTCTCTCTCTCTCTCTCTCTCTCTCTCTCTCTCTCTCTCTCTCTCTCTCTCTCTGCTTGGCCAGATTACTTTCAGTTAAATTTAAGGACACACCTTATCAACGTATCTCCAGCCTACTAACAGAGAGAGAGAGAGAGAGAGAGAGAGAGAGAGAGAGAGAGAGAGAGAGACCTCTTTTCAATCAGAATACTTTCAGTTAAATGAAGGGGTACACCTTATCAACGTATCTCCAGCCTAATGACACAGAGAGAGAGAGAGAGAGAGAGAGAGAGAGAGAGAGAGAGAGAGAGAAAGCTCTCCTCAATCAGAATACTTTCAGTTGAATGAAAGGGTACATCCTATCAACATATCTCCAGCCAACAGAGAGAGAGAGAGAGAGAGAGAGAGAGAGAGAGAGAGAGAGAGAGAGAGAGAGAGAGAGAGAGTCACTCACTTCCAGAGCGTATGCAAACAAGGGGGAAAAGAGACCAGAAAATATTGTGTGATCTTAAGATTAATTTGCAGAGGCCAACAAAAGCTCAATGAATGAATGGCCGGCCCAGCCCAAAGGATCTTAATTACTTTTGACTGTAGCGGCAATGCCGATTCAGGCTGGCAAACACAGTTCGGGCTGCACGGAAGGGAGGTTTCTTGTTGTGATTTTTCACTTGGGTTTTTTTTCATTCTAGCTTTTAGTTTTCTGTAAAAGGAAACTATTGTGCCGGATTTGTCTGTCCGCCCTCGGATCTTAAACACTATTGAGGCTAGAGGGCTACAAATTGGTATGTTGATCATCCACCCTCCAATCATCAAACGTACCAAATTGCAGCCCTCTAGCCTTAGTAGTTTTTATTTTATTTAAGGTTATATTTAGCCATAATCGTGCTTCTGACAACTCTACAGGATAGACCACTACCTGGCCATGGTTAAAGTTTCATGACCGCGGCTCATACAGCGTTATACCGAGGACCACCGAAAGATAGATCTATTTTCGGTAGCCTTGTTTATACGCTGTACAGAAGACTCGAATGCGCCGAGAAAACTTCGGCGCATTTTTTACTTGTTTTTCATAAAGGCAATTTAGAATGCAAAGCCATAAACACGTCGACGATTTATCGTATACACATCACAAACAGGTCGAAAACGAACTTTTGGAAAACGCTGGCTTTGGTTTTTTTTTTATTCCACTTTTTATTTACAATAGCATGTCACAATACAAAGCGAATGGCACCGCTTCTTCGATATAAGAACGTTTCTTTCATGGAACGTCCATACTAGGAGCAAAACGTGTCGTAAACAAGTCGACAACTTATTGCATACAAATCCCACACAAGTTGAAAACAAGAAATTTTTGGAAAAATTCTGGCTTGGGTTTTTTATTCTAGTTTTTTTAACAGCAAATCAGAATACCAGGCAAACAGCACCTTGGTTTTGATATCCGAATGGTACACCCACAATTCAC
>NC_089793.1:227823-232823 GCF_040412425.1 Macrobrachium rosenbergii | reverse complement strand
TGGAATGGTGTAACAGGAGGAAAACCTCGCAGTTGCCCTAGAAAGCCAGATGGAAGAAAAAGAATATGAATGGAGGTACAGTAAAAGAAATGAGAGAGGCTGCAGCTAAGGGTCGAAGGGACGATGCAAAGGCCATCAAGTAATGCCTAGAGTGCACGGCATGTGGTGCACTGGCGGCATTACTGTCTACAGGAACGAGGTCATACATTCCACGCTGAGCATCCGTACTGGAAATGAGCTTTCTACGGCGTCCTATTGTTACGTAAAGCACCGTTTTTTTTCCAAGGGCGCTCTCCCGCGCTCTCAGATCCTCCGACCAACTCCTCACGCTTAAACGAACTTCCATGAAGACCTTGTCGAGTCGTGGGGAATGGAAGCTACGCCAGATGACTCCAGCGATAGTTAAATGAAGTCTCTGAACATGTTAATGAAATGAGAGAGAGAAGACGACTTGGAAATGGTGCTTGTATGAAACTTTCTCCCCTTTCCCACCCCCCCCCCACCATTATCTTTTCTGAAGTCGTGATGCCTATTTTTGTTAAGCAGGTGCTTCCTTTCCCTTCAACTTCCCCCCCTCCCCTGTCCCCAGATCGAGGGGGAAGGTGGGGGGAGGATGATGGAGGCTGATGAAGAAAGTGTACTACTGGAATGGAATGGAATATTAAATTTAGCGGAGATCCAATGCATTACTGAACTAAAACAGTTCTTCTTGTATTTTACTTACATTTCTATCTACTTATTTATTAATTCAAATTATTTATTTTCTAATAACTGATCTCCTCTTTCTGTATTTCCTATTACCTTCTGTTAATCCTTTCAAATGAACACCAAATTCTGTGGAAACTTGAATTTCAAGACACTGGCCCAAGTGGGTCTATTCCATATGAGTAGGGTTCATCTTCTGAATAATAATAATAATAATAATAATAATAATAATAATAATAATATTAACAGGCCTATCAGGTCATTCAGTTTTAAAATGGAAACAGAGTAGGAAGGTTTAAAAGGTGCAACAGGAGGAATACCTCGCAGTTACACTATGAAACAATTCTTAGGAGAGTGTTGAAGAAAGTTAACATGGAAGAAAGAGAATACGAACGGAGGTACAGTTAAAAGAAATAAAAGGGGTGGCAGCTAGGGACCTAAGGGACGCTGCAAAGAACCTCAAGTTAAGCCTACGGTGGAAAGTTGCGCAATTATCCTTCTAAAGTGCAAAGAAAGGCAAAAACAAAAATGGATAAGCAAGATGGAGGGCAACAGCTTTACCTCAAGCCAGCCTTGCGAAATAACGGACCGTCTCCCAAAAGAATAAGCAACCTGGTGAGGACCTCCGGACCTGACCCGTCCCAAACCAGAGAGTGAAAACATGACCTTCCTCCTCCACCGGCGGCCATAAAACACACTCAGAGATTATCCCATCAATTGCAAATTGCTTGATTGCCGTTGCTGCAAGGCTGGCCAGCGGCTGGCCGCTGTCCACGACCCGAGGCTCTTGGCGAGTTGATTACACGTGGAAACGGCTGCTATGGATGACAAATGGATGACTACCAGCATGTGGCGAGGGGAGGGGAGGAGGGGGGAGGGGAGGGGAGGGGAGGGGAGGGGAAGAGGAGCGGGAGGAGGGAGGGAGAGGGAACGATGTTAACACGAGGGGTAACTAATGCATAATGACACTCTCGTTGCAAGTGAAGCATTTCTACTTCAGTCTTCGACTGACAGAGAGAGAGAGAGAGAGAGAGAGAGAGAGAGAGAGAGAGAGAGAGAGAGAGAGAGAGAGATTAGCAGCATTGTGACTTACAGTAGCATATTAACTGTGACTTAAAGGTTATCGATATAATCAATGCATCTTCGTGTTCTAAACGGTCTTCAGAGAGAGAGAGAGAGAGAGAGAGAGAGAGAGAGAGAGAGAGAGAGAGAGAGAGATATTAGCAGCATACTGATTTATCGTAGCATACGGATTGTGAATTAGAGTATTGATGTCCTCAATGCATCTTCGGGTTTGAAAACGTCTCTAGAGAGAGAGAGAGAGAGAGAGAGAGAGAGAGAGAGAGAGAGAGAGAATGTGTTTACTGTGGCATATTGACTGTGAATTAAAGATTATTGATATAATCAATGTACCTTTTACTGTGGCATGTTTTAAAGATTATTGATATAATCAATGTACCTCATGTTTTAAAAGGTGTTCAGAGAGAGAGAGAGAGAGAGACAGAGAGAGAGAGAGAGAGAGTTATCAGGCATAAGACTTTATGGACTGTGAGTGAAAGAATATTAATATAAAATCAACATAACTTCGTGTCTTCAAAAGGTCTTCAAAGCATTCATATCGAAAGTACTCACTGCCTATCCAAACAAAGGCCCCAGGAATTGACGGATTCACTGACGTACCGCGACGTCGCAATGTTTAATGTCATCCATACAGGAAATAAAAAATCTAAAAGATAAAATTCATTTTGTAGTTTTCATAATTACGTTCACGTCCATAAAACATCAGATAAAAACTGATAAGAAAAAACTTGTTTTTTATAAATTGTATTTTAACAGAGATCTTTCGCATTCACAACAGATCCCTGATTCCCTTTTCCTGCCGAGAGAAACCAAACTGTGAACTTCTCAGTTCCAGTGGTCCTTTATTCCTAAACTACTCTCCTGGCATTTTAATACATTTCTATCTATGTTAGTTTATTATTTTTTTTTTATTTTTTACTAAGTGAGGTCTCTTCTTTCTGCGTTTACCTTCACCTTATTTCTTCTTAATGAATACCAGATAATTTGGAAGGTTGAATTCGAGCCAATGGGCCCTGTGGTGGGCTTGTTCCATATGTATAGGGTTCATCTTCTGAATCATAATATAATAATAATAATAATAATAATAATAATAATCATTTCATTACCCTCCTCCTCCTGTGTGGCCCAGCCTTCGTGATGTATACATACATACATACATACATACATACATACATATATGTATATATATACATATATATATGTATATATATATACATATTTATATTTATATATATATACACATACATACATACATACATGTATATATGTGTGAGTGTATTCACGGCCCCTTTCTAAATTAGTTCACTGACAGTGAATCTGAAATGAAGCCAAAAATATACTTCAAAATGAAAAATCAAAAATCAACATCGCCCCCAGCCCCCAAACTTCCAGCATCAGCCCTGACGCCAAACAAACAGTACACGACTGTTGTGCGGAATTTTTTTTTTTTTTATTTTGAAACGCCAAGCGTGCGGAAAACGGAAAAAATGGAAAAATAAAAAGTGCGACACGTGAGGAGAATGACCAGTGGCCGTCCTCGTCGATGCCATCAGGAATGGTTCAAATCGAGTAGTTCTTTCAAACGAATTACTTTCTGTAATTCAATTTCTTTCAATAATAATAATAATAATAATAATAATAATAATAATAATAATAATAATAATAATAATAAATTTAAAATGGAAGCTTGATACGAAACGTATAATTATATACACATATAATTATATACACATATAATATATTATAATGTTTATATTATGTATATATAGATTTATAATTTATATATAATGTTTATATAAATATACATAGATTTATAATTTATACATATATATATATATATATATATATATATATATATATATATATATACAAAAAAAACAAATCTATCGGCCAAGCTCCAGAAGGCGAGGTGAGAAACCTGACTCACAGGTCTAATTAAACTATTTAATAGCAATAACATCAACCATGCCTATCCTTGCCCTCACCACTTAACAAGTGACAGGTGTGTCCCAGATCTCCTGTTCTCTCAATCTCTCGAACTTCCTTTCCCAAGAAGCAAACAAACAACAGAAAAGAACAACAACAACAAAAACAACGAGAAAAAAGAATTATGTAGGTCGAAAGAGAGTACCCCAAGGTGAGGTCTTGGTGTCCCTAAAATTTGAGGGACGCTGCTCTCAAAGCTGATGGCCCTCCCCCGAAATGAATGAAGACTGACACATCCTCCCAGCGATTACCCAACACCTGTGTCGTCATCATCATATTCTCTCTCTCTCTCTCTCTCTCTCTCTCTCTCTCTCTCTCTCTCTCTCTCCTTCCTGTTTCTTGACTGCTGAAAGGAATGGTAATTTTTTATCATTTTCCTTTATCATCAGTTTTTGTTAATTGACATTCTTCTCTCTCTCTCTCTCTCTCTCTCTCTCTCTCTCTCTCTCTCTCTCTCTCTCTCTCTCTCTCTCTATTTATACGCATCGAAACCCACGTTAAGATTATCCCAAGTAACACAAATGAGCTAGACCTCAACTTACTGCTCCCTCGTATTTATGCAAGGGGTAACCTCTCTCTCTCTCTCTCTCTCTCTCTCTCTCTCTCTCTCTCTCTCTCTCTCTCTCTCTCTCTCTGGCAAGAGGTGATTAACGGTGCTTGATTCCTGGTATGCGCTGTGGCCCCTGCGTGGACATGTTACGGAGACCCAACTGAATTTTAAAAGCTTAACTTCTCTTGAATATATGATCGCTCTGGGCTAATGCAATGTACACAAAAAGATCTCAATTGGGCCACTGGAGAATTATTAGCAGGGTAATATATTCAATAAACAAAATACGTGTGTGAAACAGTCTGAAAGCCCATTTCTATACGTTTACGTAGACTCCTATAATTCATCACCCTTGTAACTTTACATTTATATAGAAGCCTCTAATTCGCCATTCATGTAGTTTTATATGTATATAGACGCCTGTAATTCACTATTCAAGTCAACAAAATAAGGCCCTGAAAAGTTTGGAAACTCGCGTCTATACGTTTATATAGACTCTACGCAAAATGTACCGTCAGTTAACTTTGCCCCTACAAAATCCTGTACTATTCAACACCAAAAATACACCATCACAAATATTCTACAGAAACGGAAAAATTATTCTACAGAACCTACTCTACAGCAGGATGTACCGTCAGTTTCGACTCTACAAAAACCCTGTACCATTCAGCACCAAAAA
>NC_089793.1:217823-222823 GCF_040412425.1 Macrobrachium rosenbergii | reverse complement strand
CTAAATCTCTGCCCTAAACTCTCTCTCTCTCTCTCTCTCTCTCTCTCTCTCTCTCTTTGAAGGACATTTTTAAATATATGACATATATATAGAGATATATATGTATATATGCATATAATGATAACATGTATATATATATATATATATATATATATATATATATATATATATATATATTACTTCAAAAGAGAGAGAGAGAGAAGAAGAAGAAGAAGAAGAAGAAGAAGAAGAGAAGAAGAAAGAAGAAGAAGAAAGAAAATTAGGCAACGATGATGTATGAAGAGATGGCGAGATAGAAGACAGATATCTTAACATATGTCTCGAAGAAAACGGCGAATAAGACATGACAAAAACACTTTGAAAAATCATTAAAAACAGCGACCCCGGCTGGGGATTTAGCTAAGAAGAATAAGAAGAAGACGACAAAGATGTCAGCCGACCTTCTACGCTCCCTTTCCCAAGGTAATGACAGCCTCTGCAATTATAACTGGCGAACCAATTTAACCATCCATTTACTTCCAGGTCATCCCTGCCATTAGCGAGTTATCAGCTGAACAAAGTAATGGCTCTCTCTCTCTCTCTCTCTCTCTCTCTCTCTCTCTCTCTCTCTCTCTCTCTCGGAAAAGATTAATAGCGCTCCAACTAACTGTTGGTTCGTAGTCATTAAAGTCACACACAGACCGAGAGAGAGAGAGAGAGAGAAAGAATCTCTCTTTCTCTTTCTCTCTCTCTCTCCCTCTCTCTCAGAACGTAAACAAAAGTCTAACTACTTGTACGTTAGTAATTATCGTATTAAAAATCATACACAGCCCGAGAGAGAGTGGGAGATCTCTCTCTCTCTCTCTCACTTTCTCTCTCTCTCTTTCTCCCTCAGAAGATGATGATCCATGTCAGTCCAACCACTTTTTCAGCTCGAGAGGCAAATGTTACCGCTGAGAGAGAGAGAGAGAGAGAGAGAGAGAGAGAGAGAGAGAGTCTCAGCAGTCTCCTCCTGCTTGTCGCCCCCTTATACAACTGACGAAGGCGATGCAGAAGAAGCAGAAGAAGGAGAAGAAGAAGAAGACGTTCCCGAAGGGAAAGAAGAGACCTGTCACAGGCGCTATCTCGTCCTTACCCTGCCGAGAAGAGAGAGAGAGAGAGAGAGAGAAGAGAGAGAGAGATTTGCTTCCTTTTATTGTCATTCAAAAGCAATCGCTGCCAAGAAACAGACTTTTCTGTGTGAACAGGAGAGAGAGAGAGAGAGAGAGAGAGAGAGAGAGAGAGAGAGAGAGAGAGAGAGAGAGAGTCAGTTTGTCGGATGATTGGTTTCCATCAGGTGGGTGTTGGGGATTACTTCGTCTCAGAGAGAGAGAGAGAGAGAGAGATGGGGATTACCTCGTCTGAGAGAGAGAGAGAGAGAGAGAGAGAGAGAGAGAGAGAATATCAGAAACTCATGTGTCATTAACTTTGCAGCTTATTGCAAATGGGCACCTCTAACACCACTGGCAGATTTTACCGAGCGAGTTCCCACTCATTACTTATGTAATTTATAAATATTTTCTTAAATGCTAAAATTTAATTTAACTAAAATTTCCCCCCTCCCCTTTCCCACACCCCAGAGCCCTAATGTTGGAAAATGGAGTTCACTATACACAGAGGACTTACACAAGTAATTCTGACGTCACCGAGCAGACCATTCTCGTCTAACACAAGGACACAGTGGATAATCCACATATTGTAACCCCTGCTCCTGAATGCTCAGAATGTAAAGTAATGATAACAATACAGAGTGTGATAACAATTAACCATTCATTGTGTGTGAATATCCAAGTATTATCTGCAGCGAACGTCAAGTTTTGGAAATAAACCGACCAGTGAAATTTCATGCAAAGATAACATTGCAAATAATCCGATTATCAAATTTAACAGACAAAACATAAAAAAAATAAAGTAGAACAAGATCCTCCGGGCCAGCCCCGTGAGGAGTGATAATCAGCTCAATGGTCAGGTAAAGCTATTTTTATAACAATAACAATCCATCAGCCTACCACTCCAACACTAAAACATTACCTTAAAAACTGAATAAGGATAAAATCTCAGCATTCAGTATAGAAAAGTCCATCTAAGCAAGAGCCTTCCTCCCCCACTCCAACCACCAGGGGGCCTTTACAAAATTTTGGCCGGAGTTCAGAAAGAGAATAAAATGTCGTGTAGTGGGATGAAAGCTAATCTCTGACGAACGAGGGGGTGAGCTGACGCCATTTCTTTGTAATCGAGTTTTCTGTACAGCCGCTACAGCGTATAATCAAGGCCACCGAAAATAGATTTATCATTCGGTGGTCTCGATATAATGCTGTATGTGCCGCGACCCATGAAACTTTAACCACGACAAGGTGGTGGCTTATCCTATATCGTTGCAAGCACGATTGTGACTAAACAACCTTAAATTAAATAAAAACTACTGAGGCTAGAGGGCTGCAATCTGGATTGTACGATGATTGGGGGTGGATGATCAGCATACCAATTTGCAGCCCTCTAGCCTCAGCAGTTTTTAAGATCTGAGGGCGGACAGAAAAAGTGCGGACAGAATAAAGTGTGGACGGACGGGCGAAGCCGCACAACAGTTCTCTTTCACGGAAAACTAAAATGTCTTTGATGAAATGTTTATTGAAATGCCGCATTAAGTATGCTTGAGTTTACAGTTCATACTACCGCGTACAAGCACGTCACACTTTTTGCTTGCGTTATTTTTGCATGCAAAGTTGATAAGGCTTCTTCTGTGAGTGTAAGTCCTTTTCCTGCCCAGGCAAGAAGTAAATATTAAAAAGGATAAGAAGACAAAAGGGATAATTTGGGGCTAAAAGGATGAAAGGTTAAGAAAATGAGGAAAGAAGGAAGCAGGAAGCGAATTCGAAAGTCTTGTACCTACCTCTCTCTCTCTCTCTCTCTCTCTCTCTCTCTCTCTCTCTCTCTCTCTTCTCTCTCTCTCTTACATATTTTAAGGACAGAAACAAACATGTTTGTTTGAATGTGCAATGTTAAGAAAGACGAAAGTTCGACTTAAAATAGCTCTCTCTCTCTCTCTCTCTCTCTCTCTCTCTCTCTCTCTCTCTCTCTCTCTCTCTCGGAAAAAGATTAATAGCGCTCCAACTAACTGTTGGTTCGTAGTCATTGGATTAAAGTCACACACAGACCGAGAGAGAGAGAGAGAGTGGGGAAAGAATCTCTCTCTCTCTTTCTCTCTCTCTCTCTCCCTCTCTCTCAGAACGTAAACAAAAGTCTAACTACTTGTACGTTAGTAATTATCGTATTAAAAATCATACACAGCCCGAGAGAGAGTGGGAGATCTCTCTCTCTCTCTCTCACTTTCTCTCTCTCTCTTTCTCCCTCAGAAGATGATGATCCATGTCAGTCAACCACTTTTCAGCTCGAGGCAAATGTTACCGCTGAGAGAGAGAGAGAGAGAGAGAGAGAGGAGAGAAGAGAAAGAAGGAAATCTCAACAGTCTCCTCCTGCTTGTCGCCCCTTATACAACTGACAGAAGGCGATGCAGAAGAAGCAGAAGAAGGAGAAGAAGAAGAAAGACGTTCCCGAAGGAAGAAGAGACCTGTCACAGAGCGCTATCTCGTCCTTACCCTGCCGAGAAGAGAGAGAGAGAGAGAAGAAATTTGCTCCTTTATTGTCATTCAAAAAGCAATCCCAGCTGCCAAAAACAGACTTTCTGTGTGAACAGGAGAGAGAGAGAGAGAGAGAGAGAGAGAGAGAGAGAGGAGAGGAGAGAAGTCAGTTTGTCGGATGATTGGTTTCCATCAGGTGGGTGTTGGGGATTACTTCGTCAGAGAGAGAGAGAGAGAGAGAGAGATGGGGATTACCTCGTCTGAGAGAGAGAGAAGAAGAAGAGAGAGAGAGAGAGAGAGAGAGAGAGAGAGAATATCAGAAACTCATGTGTCATTAACTTTGCAGCTTATTGCAAATGAAACTTACTCTAACACCACTGGCAGATTTTACCGAGCGAGTTCCCACTCATTACTTATGTAATTTACTTAAATATTTTCTTAAATGCTAAAATTTTAATTGCTAAAAATTTACACCCCCCTCCCCTTTCCCACACCCCCAGAGCCCTAATGTTGGAAAATGGAGTTCACTATACACAGAGAGGGAAACTTACACAAGTAATTCTGACACGTCACCGAGCAGACCATTCTCGTCTAACACAAGGACACCCAGTGGATAATCCACATATTGTAACCCTGCTCCTGAATGCTCAGAATGTAAAGTAATGATAACAATTATAGGTAATGATAACAATTAACCATTCATTGTGTGTGAATATCCAAAAGTATTATCTGCAGCGAACGTCAAGTTTTGGAAATAAACCGACCAGTGAAATTTCGTACGAGACTTCAACATTTGCAAATAATCCGATTATCAAATTTAACAGACAAAACATAAAAAAAAAATAAAAGTAAGAACGAATCCTCCGGGCCAGCCCCGTGAGAGTAGATAATCAGCTCAGTGGTCAGGTAAAGCTATTTTTTATAACAATAACAATCCATCCAGCCTACCACTCCAACGCACTAAAACATTACCTTAAAAACTGAATAAGGATAAAATCTCAGCATTCAGTATGAAAGTCATCTAAGCAAGAGCCTTCCTCCCCCACTCCAACCACCAGGGGGCCTTTACAAAATTTTGGCCCCGGTTAAGAAAGATAAAATGTCGTGTAGTGGGATGACTAATCTCTGACGAACGAGGGGGTGAGCTGACGCCATTTCTTTGTAATCGAGTTTTCTGTACAGCCGCTACAGCGTATAATCAAGGCCACCGAAAATAGATTTATCATTCGGTGGTCTCGATATAATGCTGTATGTGCCGCGACCCATGAAACTTTAACCACGACAAGGTGGTGGCTTATCCTATATCGTTGCAAGCACGATTATGGCTAACTTTAACCTTAAATTAAATAAAAACTACTGAGGCTAGAGGGCTGCAATCTGGATTGTACGATGATTGGGGGGTGG
>NC_089793.1:182823-210323 GCF_040412425.1 Macrobrachium rosenbergii | reverse complement strand
GGTAAACTTGAAAAAGTGGAAACCCGTAACCTCTAAAGGAGTACATGGCTCAACCACTGGGTCCTCTTTCATTCTACTGCCAAGCTTTGGAATTCTGTGCCTGACTTCGTTGTCCCTGAGTCTTATAATCCTTCTCTATGAAGCAGATTTATCGCTCTCAGATTTCTGGCTTTATATTTTCGCCTGGCTCTTGTCTCTTTACTCGTCATTAAGAGAGAGATTATGTGATCCATTAAACGGTGATACAAAGTTAATCTGTCAATTATTAAGATAATTTATCTTCACACTTCAACGCCTTATGAATCTCTAATAACAAAGATGTATTATGTATTAATATGCATTTCTGTCACCCGTCAATATTATATAGAGATTACGACCCAGCTACACTCAGAAAGTAGTAGTAGTGATAGAGCTTAGCCTTTGAAACGGCTCTCTTGTGTAGGTGACGAAAATGGAAGAAGAAGAAGAAGAAGAAGAAGAAGAAGAAGAAGAAGAAGAAGAAGAAGGGGATAATAGTAGTAATTTTAATCGGGTTTTGCCTTTGAAACGGCTCCCCTGTGTAGGTGACGGGAAAGGCAGTGTGGTCATGGAAGAAGAAGAAAAAAAGAAAAGAGAGAGAGAGAGAGGAATGGAAGAAGAAGAAGAAGAAAATAGTAGAGAAAGAGAGTGAGAGAGAGAAAGAGGAAAAGGAGGGAATGGAGGAGGAAGAAGAAGAAGCAGAAGAAGAAGAATGAAAGAGAGAGGAAAAGACATCAAGCACAAGGGGGGAGGGAAGTAATGACAAAAGGAGGTCGGGAAGGAAAAGGGGGCTGGGGAGAGAGAGAGAGAGAGAGAGGAAAGTTCAACGTCTGGCCACCGCACCCAGAAACCTGTCCCGCGTCTTCCCCCCCCCACCCCCCAACCCCCAGCGTCCCGTGGCCCATATCAGTCTCAGTACCGACTTCCTTCTTGAAATATTATTACAAGTGGAACTTTCTTCTTCTTCTGTTCCTCCTGTAACTGTATTCTCCTGTATTTCGACAAGTGACAGAACAGTCAGTAATTGCAGTTCAAAGGAGATTGATTGATTGGCTTATAGCAAATTGGCGTTACAAAGATCAGTGGCCACTAAGAGACACTTCCTACAAGTGACGGGACAGTCACTAATTGCAGTTCAAAGAAGAAGATTGATTGATTGGCTTATGGCATATTGGCGTTGCAAAGATAAAAGATCAGTGACACTAAGAGACACTCCCTAAAGTGACAAGTACAGTCAATAACTGAAAGATGGCTTTACATCGACATGGCGTAACGAAAAAAAAAAAGGTCAGTGACCCTAGGAGATACTTTTTACCAGTGACCAACATTGAGATAACAACACTTCAAAGATGAATGACTGAATGGTTTAGAGCAAACTGGCGTTACAAAGCAAAGGTCATTGACGTAAAAAACAAGATAATTTTCATAAATGAATCACAGTCAACACTGACAATAATTGCACTTCAAACAGGATTACTGATTGGTTGTTAGCGCCATGACGTTACAAAACGTTATAGAAGCAGAAAAAAGGCAATTTTCACAAATGATTATTTTACACGCTAAAATAAGACAACTTCACAAATGAATTACTTCAGCATTGGCAATAACTAACCTTAAAAACAAAACTGAATGATTGATTGATAGTTACATGGCGTTACAAAAAGGGTATAGAAGTCGAAAAAGAGGTACTTTTCACAAATCACTTATTTTTCGTGTTTTATCTTTGTATTCACGAAGACAAATAAAAAAATATTAATAGATGAAATGACATTCTGAAATCGTTCATTCATTACAAATATGACTTCACACATGAATGCCAAACAAGAATCATTTTCTACCAGTTACAAAGTCCAGTGCCCAGGTAATCAAGCATAATCAAACATTTTATCCAACAAGTAAAACATGCCCCGAAGTTTCTTCTGCGCAATCGAGTTTTCTGTACAGCGTATAATCTTTCGGTGGTCTCGGTATAATGGTGTATGAGCCGCGGCCCATGAAACCCTCATCCAGCCGTGGTGGCCTGTCTTATATCGTTGCCAGAAGCAAGATTATGGCTACCTTCAACCTTAAATAAAAAAAATACTGAGGCTAGAGGGCTGCAATTTGGTATGTTTGATGATTGGAGGTGGATGATCAACATACCAATTTGCAGCCCTCTAGCCTCAATGTTAGTTTTTAAGATCTGAGGCAGACAGAAAAAGTGCGGACGGACAGACAAAGCCGGCACAATATTTTCTTTCAGAAAAATATTGTACTGAGTGCAAACTCAGCTATATCTTTTCAGCGAAGAGAGAGAGAGAGTTTAGTAGATCTTAAGCCATTCCCAGAACGCTCTTCTTCCTGTATAACATATCAAAACTAATTTCCACAAAAACGCCCAAATCTCGTACCATTAATATTCCTATATCATTTTGAAACGGTCATTAAACTCTTATCCTATTAAACATAAATCAGTTTTATGTACTGTTTTGTTTTCCTTTGCGCATGAGTGGGGCGGGGGAGAGGGAAGGAATCCATAACGGTCTGAGAAGCCCATATCTACCTCAGATACCCTAATTGTAAAATGGCAAAGGCACCATGATAATTCTTTGTTCTGGCTTGAAATATTGAGTTTTGATTACATTCGTCGTTACATAATATTTGGTTTTATCACAGAACTACGACAAAAAATAACTGGAATGAAAAAGTGAATCACAATTTAAAGTAAAGTATATATATATATATATAAAATGTATATATATATATATATATATATATATATATATATATAATATATATATATATATATATATATATATATATATATTACATATATATATATATAATATAATATATATATATATATATATATATATATATATATATATATATTACATATATATATATATATATATATATATATATATATATATATAACTATATATATATATATATATATATATAAATTTGACAGTTATAAAAACACATTCTTACATTTTTACGGAAACTACATAATATTTAGTCAAAAGGGCTTTGTGAGTCAAAACAACATGAAATTTTTACACGAAAAATAAAGTTTTTCTTCACGAAACAATTGCAAGCGTCACACAAAAGACGCTTTCTTTTTTTTTCTTGTTAGAAAGCAATCAATATTTAATACAGTTTGACAAACTGGAGGATTTTTTTAACATTCCACTTCATACCACTCAAATATATTTTTTTAAACTACATGTTTCTTTTAAACAAAAATTATATATCCGTCTAAACCCACAAAAGCAGATTGACAAATTACAGGAAAAGTTTATTATTCTATAAAAATAACAAATTTAATCGCTTGAAAAATTACTATCCATAACCTGTCACGCCAGTCGAAAGCAAATCAATACCTAAGAGACACAACACATTTTACCACTAAACTAAACGAATTACTTTGTACAACCTGTCACGCCAATCGAACACCAATCATATCCATGCGACGCTTTCGAAAACATTTCCTTTTTTTCTCTCGAACAATAAACACCGCTTGGAACGACAGCCGAGACACTCGCGCAAGTCTTTTACGTTTTATTACACGACCGTATCATTTCAAACAGAAACTTCTGGAGACGTAAAAAAGAAAAAGAAAGAAAAAGAAAAATGAGAAGAAAACATTTCCAAACTTAAACGCTCCGAGTTTAAAATAAAACGCCTCTCGCAAAAGTTTACAGGAAGAAGGGGGCACATTACGAGAAAATATTCCCAATGGTCCTGTTACTGGGTCTTCAACTAAAAGGGGAGGAGGAGGAGGAGGAGGAGGAGGAGGAGGAGGAGGAGGAGGGGGAATTAGGAGGAGAGGAGGAAGATTGGGAGGAGGAGGAGGAGGAGGAGGAGGAGGAGGGGAGGAGGAGGAGGGGATGTGTCTGGAGGGGAGGGAAGGAGGAGGTATGGAGGAGGGGAGATAAGGGGAGGGGGAAGGACATACAGAGGTACCAGAAGGAATGGGAATAGGAGTCTCAGGAAATGATGAGGAGAAGGGTAAAGGTTACAGTTAGGGGAGGATGGGAGGAGGGGAGGAGGAGGATGGGATGGGAGGAGGCAAGGAGGGGAGGAAGGGAACAAGGGATGGAAAAGGGAAGGGGAAGAGGAAAGGAAGGGGTGGAAGGGGAGGGGAGGAGAGAGGAAGGGGAGGGGAAGGAGGCAGAGGATGGGAAAGGGAGGGAAGGGAAGAGGGGAAGGGGAAAGGGAAGGGGAGGGAAGGGGAGGGAGATGGGAGAGGAAGGGAGGGGAAGGCAAGGGATGGGAAGGGGGGGAAGGGGAGGGATGGGGAGGAGAAGGAGGGTATGGGGAGGGAAGAGAGGGAGAGGGAAGGGAGAATAGGGGAGGAGAAGGACACAGAGGTGCACTAGAAGGGTTGGGAATGGGAGTCCCAAAATGACAGTAAAGAAGAGGGCTAAGGTTTAGAATTAGGGGAGGAGAGGAAGGGAGGGGTAAATAGGGAAGGGGTTTAAATAGATCAAGGAGAGGGGGGGGGGAAAGGGCGGCTGAGGAATCTAATGACTCCCAAAGGACCCATTTTCGAATCATAAAACCTCGTACATTGCAGCTTCTTTCTGGGGAGGTCTTTTCCTTAGGAGGAATTAAGAGAACACCAGCAATAATAATAATAATAATAATAATTTAACAGTACTTTGAATAGAGAAATCAGGCCATTTTCCTTGCTGCCAAATGTACACATACACAAAACAGATACACACACATATACACAACAATAATACTTTTATCCCTTTAAGTATATCTTAGTTTAACCAGACCACTGAGCTGGTACCATACAGTAATGCATTCAAAACAGAGAATAATAATAATAATAATAATAATAATAATAATAATAATAATAATAATAATAATGTCACAGTTCTTTAAATAGAGAAATCAGGCCTTTTCCTTGCTGTTAAACATACACATACACAAACACACATACACACAATAGAGAAATCCAACCCTTTTCCTTGATACTACACATACACAAACACACAAACACACACACTAGAGAAATCCAACCCTTTTCCTTGACACTACACAAACACACATACACAAACACAAACACACTACAATGACAATTTTATCCCTTCACTACCCTAAAACAAATACCATAGCAACGCATTCACAAACACCAGTACAACTTAAAAGCTTGCAAGATCCTATACACCTCGTATTACCATAAAATTCAAATAACACCAAAACCAATCAATTATTTTTCTCACAATAACGAAACACAAAACCCAACAAACATCGAATCCAGGGCAACACAGACGATTGAGTTCTGACTTCGAAGAGATTAGAAGTCATAACTAACAGATTGGAAACCGTAACTAAAGGATTTGGGATCATCAAAGCGAGACTGGGAAGCCACGACTGCTCGTGTAAGCGACTGGCTCTGGTCACTTTCAAATACCTGGGACACTCTTTGTCAAAGGAGGAATCTTTCAGCTCTCCGAAGTTCCAATTTTCATCTTACCTGCAAGGAGAGGAAGCGAGATTAGCATTACGGGTTGCCACATACGATTGCTTGTGTAATAATAATAATAATAATAATAATAATAATAGCCGTTGAATAAATAACAATAATAATAATAATAATAATAATAATAATAACGTTGAATAAATTTTAATAGTAATAATAATTACTATTCAAAAATTTCTTGCAATAGTTTTGTAAATAATAATAATAATAACTTACACTAATGAATTTCTATTATGAATTTTATAAATAATAATAATAATAATAATAATAATAATAATAATAATAATAATAATAATAATAATAATAATAATATAAAAACTGCCACAACAATCAAAGATTGACTTTCCAGATTATTTTACAAAAATTTCGAAAAACAAATTACAGAAGCTACACTTCAAAAATGCAAATTTTATTCAGTTCACACTAGTGTAATCACAGTGCTTCATAATTTGCAAATATCTCTCCCAAACATTCCTTTCAGAGCTCAAAATATTTGGTTTTACAAACCTTAGTAGTCACTGACAATAACAAAAAATATCAAATGCTCGATCAAAAACAACCCTGTGTATATCAACGAAGATTTTCCGTGCTGTGTTTTGGCGAATTTTGCATAGCTTGCAATATTACTGTAATACAAGCAAATTGCAATACATTGCAATTCCGCATTCATATTCGTGATTAAGAGGGCCAAAATACTGCATTATACCCAGTTTAAGCCGGCTAACTACGGATATGAAAGCCAAATCGCAACTTATTGCAATGTGCTTGCAATATGTATTTAGTCTATGGTTAAATTATAATCAGACTTCTCACTTTTCTAAAAATTATTATATTATTTAACATTTGTCCCTCAGTGAGACATGTCATAAACATGTCTGCAACTTATTGCATACATGTCACAAACGACACATGTCTTTGAGTCACGAACTTGGTGTTTTATGAGAGTAAGGGTTGATCCACATTTCTGTAAAAAGTCATCAACATGTCGGCAACTTATCGCACACACAACACAAGCAGGTTGAATACATGTCAACGACTTATTGGCAGTCCTAAACAAAGCTGCATACGATCATCCAGCACTGGCCAAAGATTCATTGTCCACCTTCGTTTGTTAACTTGTTTTCAACTGAAATATATCATAAACATGTCCACAACTTACTACATACATGTCACAAACAGGTTGAAAACACGTCAATTACCAAAGGTGGAGAATGCATCTTTGGCCAATGCTGGATGATCATACGTATGCAGCACTGATTACGACTGCCAATAAGTCGTTGACATGTAGTCAACCTGTTTGTGATGTGTGTGTGATAAGTTATGCATGTTACATGTTATCAACCCTGACAAACATAAGTTCGTGACCTATGTTTAGTATATTCTCTTTCCAGAGACTTAGACATGTGTTAAGGGTAATCTAGCAGAGGCAGACATGAAACATCATTCTCTGCGTCACCTCTCTCTCTCTCTCTCTCTCTCACACACACACACACACACACACACATGCGCGCGCGCGCAGACGCACGTAGACCAGCTACTACCCGTGTCTATCATAATCCCTAATGCCATTAACATTTCGGCCGGAATTTTCCCCGTTTCCGAAAGGTCTCTGGGAAATCAGCTACACCTGGACCCTACAAGATCCAATAATTTCCCTCTAATGCGAATATAATCTAATAAAGTGTCAGGCTCCCATTCCCCTTAGTCCCCTGCCGGATTTAGAAGTCCTCCTCCCCTCCCCCCTTTCATTTCGTACAATAGAAAGCAAGTAATATCGTACTCCACAATTCTTTACTTATTTACACGGTGCTCAGGCAGGACACTGGAAGCATTGTCGTTTGCTCCGTGCAAACACAAAAGTCCTCGTCTCTGCCAGCAGCTATTCACAGACATAAAATGTAATCAGAGAGAGAGAGAGAGAGAGAGAGAGAGAGAGAGAGAGAGAGAGAAAGAAATTAGAATCAAATTTTGTGGGTCCTCTAATTTGGGAACTGTCTGTCATCCTAACTGTAAGTTGCATAAATCAAATCCTATATGCTTGTTTGATTCAAAGCATCCTAAAGCAGTGAGGCAAGAAGATCTAAACTGTGGGAAAGATGAAATAATGAGGCGTCGGTTCCTTAAATGTCTTATTCTCTATTTCTGCAGTTATGAAGTGCCATCTCCAGAATCTGTCATTATTATTATTATTATTATTATTAGTATTATTATTATTATTATTCTACGGTTTCTTGTTATTTTGGTATTTTGCTTTTTATTGCTGTGATTAATATCACTGTAGGTTTTGCAATCTTCAATATTCATTTAGCCTTCTGGACCCGACTGTAAACCTAAGGTCCCCGATGGAAAATAATCGTCTGTAATCTGTATTTTTTTTTATCATTTTCTATTTTTTTTCTATTATTCTCCATATAATTACTGTCATTACCATTATCAAGAATTCTATTTTTTCTACTTCTTCAGCAAGTTACCTTATGTATCTAGATTGCGTGTATTGTATTTGTACATTCCATGTATATGGCCCTGAGCCACAATAAAGATTATTATTATTATTATTATTATTATTATTATGCTTAAAAGTAATCGTTGTCTCCTTACAACTGTCGATGACATAACTTCTACAACATGTAAGATCTAAAAATCCCCAGTGATTGACACATAAATCTGTGTGAATTTCCTTCAAACATAAATTATCAATAGGATTGTCACTTACGGCATTAAGTAAATATGAAGCGAATTACATCATTCATGCAATTGTACATTGTAACATAAGACTGCTTAATATCTAAACTGCATCTTTCCCACCAAACAATTCCTGTCTTCAGTCTTGCTGTCCAACCTCTCAAACTTTCATTTCTTAGTGCAACCGTGGAGTTTATTCTCAGTTCCACTTTTGGAACACTGAACGTCATCTGGATCTCTTTATCTTGCTGTTCAGCCACTCCAACTCCCTCTTTACACTGTCTTAAGCCCTGAATGGCCTAAAGTGGCCCACTGCTTGGCCTGTCTTAAGCCCTGAATGGCCTAAAATGGCCCAGTGCTCAGCCTGACAGCCTATATTTCATGAAATCAAGTCAAACCCACCAATCAATCAACTACAAGATCTAGGAAAAAGAATTTCAACATTTCCTCAATGAGCTAAATTCTACAGGAGACAGCAACCCCGTTTTCTTTGACCCCAACCCCCATTTTCTATTGAGGACAGGGATGAGTACAGTCATCAGGAAGCACCCCAAATGTGCCTCTGCCTCAAGATATTAACTAACAGAATTTGAAAAAGTAAAAGGAGTTGGGCACTTAACTCTAAATGCCCACCACACCCTGTCCAATTCAATTCGGCCACTGTCGGGTTTTCGAGTATAACTTTTCCGAGGGGGGAATAACTTTGTTAGCCAATTTGTGCAGTTTTAACTCGTTACTTAAACTGGCCTGGGACAACTTGCATGCGTGGAACTTAGGTAAGTTCTGGTACTCAAGTTCTGGCAGTAAAAGGAGGCAAAGTATTCAAAATAAGTTGAATTCATTCAGGCGTATTTCGTCATTCATTTTAATTTTCATGATATTAGAATCTAGTTAAAATTTTGTCCTGAATCATCATTCGTAAAAGTATAGACATATTAATAAACCCCAAATGACTTTGCTAATTGCAAGCAAAACCCTTCAGAATATTTGCATATTTCTTCTCTACAGAAATCATTGCTATTCATTTAATTTTTCGAATTTGTTATGTAAAATTTGGTAAGTGGGTTTAAAGGATATTCTGTTTCTGTGTGTGTGTATATATATGTATATATATATATATATATATATATATATATATATATATATATATATATATATATATATATATATATATATATATATATATATATATATATATATATATATATATATATATATATATATATATATATATATATATATATATATATATATATATATATATATGTATGTATGTATAATATGTACAGTATATATAAATAATATATAATATATATACTCACACTGAACACAGGCTCAGTATAATCAAGCCAATAGGTATGTCTTAAATATCTAACTACATTCTCGCTTGATCGTCTACAAGACGATCCCTGAACATCAACCTCATTTTCTTTGAGATAAATAACGACCTAAGGCGTGCAACTGCATGAGTCAATGAGAAGTCATTGCCATTATGGACCGCGTCAGTCCGGGGACTGTGTGACATGTTGCTCGTCGTGTACAACACACGCGAAATGCGTGTTATTTTTTTTTTTACCCAAACCTGGAGACATATATACTGTTGTTTTACAGCTGTCCTTAGAGTAATTTTAATGTAACGTAAGGCGACGGTTTATAGGAAAAGGAAGCAGTTATATAGATTTTTACAGACTGGGAAAGGCAGTAATTATATAGGCTTGTTATAGGCTTTTTTTTTAACCTGGGAAAGGAAGCGGTTATACAGACTTTACATTATGTAGACTTCTTTAGCTTTTCTGAATATCCACATCTACATATTCACAGTGAAAAAGGGAGTTGGAGCGGTTGGACAGCAAAGTAAAGAGATCCAAAATATAAAGGAGATAAAGTACAAGGATCTAACGTGGAACTGGAGGGGGAAAAACTTACAATATTCATTCTCTATAAAAAAAAACTAAAAGAAAAAAATTAGGAAATCTAGAGATGATTAAACACTTTTTCAACTAACTACTATTATCACTACCGCCACTAATACTATTTTTACTAATATTTTACTACTGTTATTTGGGTCTACTACCTATGATACACATTTTATGAAGGATGACACAGCAGTCTGTACCCCTGGCAGGGTTTTTTTTTATATAAAAAACTGCTGAAAACGAAAAAACTGACATAAAAAACTAACACCCACTGTTATGTGGTACGATACAAATTTTATAAAGGATGAAACTGCAATCTGTATCCATACCAGTGTTTTTTATAACAAAAAAAATGCTGAACGAAAAAACTGACCTAAAAAACAAACGCCTACTGCTATGCGGTTACGATATACATTTTATGAAGGATGAAACCGCAATCTGTACACTTGCCAGAGGATTTTGTCTCAAAAAAAAAAAAAACACTGCTGAATGAAAAACACTGACATAAAAAAACAAACACCCACTGCTATGTGGTACGATACACATTTTATAAAGAATGAAACTGAAATCTGTACCAATACCGGTGTTTTTTTTATATATCAATAAAAGCTCTTGAACGAAAAAACTGACCCAAAAAACAAACGCCTACTGCTATACGGGTAAGATACACATTTTATGAAGGATGAAACTGCAGCCTATTCCCCTTCAGGAAGTTTTTTTATATATAAAACTGCTGAGCGAAAAAACTGACAAAAAAAAGCACTAATGTGGCTACGATGCACATTTTATGAAGGATGAAACTGCAGTCTATTCCCCTTCAGGAAGTTTTATATATATATATATATATAGAATATATATATATATATATATATATATATATATATATATATATATATATATATATATATATATATATATATATATATATATATATATAAACTGAACGAAAAAACTGACAAAAAAACGCCTACACTATGTGGCTACGATGCACATTTTATGAAGGATGAAACTGCAGTCTGCACCCGTGCCAGGGTTTTTTTTTATATAAAAAAAAACTGCAGAACGAAAAAAAACTGACATTAAAAAAAAAAAAACACGCACAAGAACCTCGACTAAGACAACAGAGAGACTTTCCTCTTTTTGAGAGAAGCTCTTGCTTTATACAAATGAACCTCCAGGACTCTGCATCTTGCAACACCGCCTCCTCCCACAACCACTTCGCCCCAAAAAAATGCAAGGTGGGGCCAAATTCTAATTAATATACGTGATCTCAGAGAGAGAGAGAGAGAGAGAGAGAGAGAGAGAGAGAGAGAGAGAGAGCATATTGTTGTTTTATCAATTATAATGTTATATAAAATGATTCCTAATGAGAAATAATGTATCGCGTCTGTTATTTTTTTCAACCCGGCTCTCTCTCTCCTCTGGCTACATCCCACGTCAGTCGAGTAACAGTCAATATAGAGACAGGTACGCGTTCCTATAATAAATCTCATAAACTCTTGCCCAGTGTATCACAGAGCTTCACAATGCTTGAGAAAAAGATCTTTTGCTAACCAATTAAACAATTTTTTCAACCTTTGTGCTATATGACACTATCTGGGGAGACATCGCGGTTTTGCCAGTGTATATCTGCTTGTACATCTGTGTATTATTAGAATTTCTCAGCAACAGCAAATATTCCACCGATACATCAACATAGACCCTAAAAGGCTTTCACCAATAATGCATAAACGGCGAAGGAGTAAAGCAAGCACCAATCGTATCTAATCATTTCTATGCCAATACAAAATGCAAGACTTAACCTTTTACAGATTCATGCTGAGAAACAATATGACGAAACTCGAGGAGCCCGAGTCGCGCTCGAAAAGTATGAATATTAAACGAGAGAAAAATTCCTGGGAAAAAGAAAGAAAAAAAAAAAAGGTCGGAAGAGGTTCAATACCGGGGATTAAAATATGCAAGGCGCTGCTTGCAAAGGACAAGATGCAAACACCACATACACACACACACACACACGCCCGACATTGGAATCGTCTCTAAAAGAGAAAAGAAACAAAATCAAAGTTTACTGTACCAGCAGCTACAGCGTATAATCAAAAGGCCACAAAATAGATCTATCTTTTCGGTGAGTCTCGTATAATGCTGTATGAGCGCAGCCATGAAACTTAAACTACGGCTCGGTGGGTGGCCTGCCCTATATCATTCCCAGATGCACGATTACGGCTAACTTTAACCTCAAATAAAATCAAACCTACCGAGGCTAGAGGGCTGCAATTTGGTATGTTTGATGACTGGAGGGTGGATGATCAACATACCAATTTGCAGCCTTCTAGCCTTAGTAGTTTTTAAGATCTGAGGGTGGACAGAAAAAAGTGCGGACGGACAGACAAAGCCGGCACAATAGTTTTCTTTTACAGAAAACTAAAAATAGATGCAGGGTTTGAACTACTGTCGCAGACCAAACATATAAGCCAAAGGGTATAAAAATTATTTTAGGTACACTGTTGCAATTACAGAGTTCTACGAAAGAACCATTTCTATGTTATTCAGGAATGTTCTGAACAAATACAAGGGCACCTGTTCTAAAAGGGAAGATAAAAAAAAACAGATACTGTCACAGGACATTAAAAAATGATGCACGGTTTGAAGTATTCGATGTGGCTAAACATATAAAGGGTATAAAAATTGTTTCAGGGAGACTGCTGTACGTACGAGGCTTTACAATAGAAGGATTTCTACGTTATTCCGGTAAATGTTTTGAACAAACACAAGAGTATCGAAAGAGAAGGAATATATGTTATATGAGTCAGACGCAGTCGAGTCAATGTGGAAACAAATAAGAGGTATATAAAAACTCCCTTATACAAAGGGAGCCTTGGAAATACAGGGATCTACAATAGAAACATTTCTATGTTACTCAAAAACGTTTTTGTCAAATGAAAGAATATCGAAAGAGAAGGAATATGAGACTCAGACACAATTCAACAAATGTAAATAACGCCATGTCTGAAAAGGGACATTGTATGCCCGTTCAAAGTTATTCCAATGCCTTAAAAATCAAAGAAAACGGGTTTCTGGCTGATGCATGGTTGCTGAATGTGATTTCACAGCTATAAATAAGACACAGTAACCAGCTAGTTGGATATAGACATCTTTATAGAAGTATAAACAAAAGAAAAAGAATGTTGTTCCACTTACAAAAGGGCCTTGGAACTGAGGTTGTAAAATCAATACGTGTACAGAATGAAGCTAAACAATATCAAGGTTATTTATTATTATTATTATTATTATTATTATTAATATTATTTTTTTATTATTATTATTATTATTATTATTATTATTATTATTATTATTATTATTATTATTATTATTATTATTATTCAGATGTTGAACCCTCCTCATATGGCATAAGGCTACAGGAGCCACTGACTTGAAATTCAAGCTTCCAGAGAATATGGTGTTCGTTAGAAAGAAATAAGTAACAGAAAAGCTATATTTCTGTTGTGGCATTATTTAACGATTGCCTCAACTTCCTAACTCCAATAGCTAACAGGTCCCATTATGACCCAGTGCCGCATGCAACGGACACCAAATGTCTCTTACAAGCTTGTTTCTGGCTTTATGTCCAATACGATCGCCTTTCAAATAAGGTAGCCATCTGCCACGCCTGTGGGAAGTAAAGTTCAAGGCTTTACGTAGAAAGGGCAACTCTCACGGAGTGTGGCCCAAAATTGATTATCATAGGACTTTGTTGTTTATCGAAGAAATACACGGTAATGCTATCCTTTAAAGAAAAACACTGCCCTGTGCGTTGAGTACTTTGGTACGTGGGATTTATATTCAGATATGAATCTTTGTCATTCACCTAAATGGATTGTGGTTTGAAATCTGTTTATATTCTATTGGATAATATATGGATTGGAAATTTAAGTAATAGTTATCAGATCTCTCTCTCTCTCTCTCTCTCTCTCTCTCTCTCTCTCAGATCACCCTGTCTTCACTTTTTTTATATTTTTGAATGAATGTATTTTGTTTTCGTATGCGTTTCAAATAGACGATGGAACGAAAGATGAAGCAGAGTTTTATAGATATACTGTATGTACAAAAATTATTATTATTATTATTATTATTATTATTATTATTATTATTATTATTATTATTAACCCTATTCATATGGAATTAGCCCACAAGGGCCACTGACTTGAAATTCAAGCTTCCAAAGAATATGGTGTTCATTTGAAGGAAGTTGCAGAAGGTAATAGGAAATACAGAACGAGGAGATCGTTTATCAAAAAAGAAAAACAAATTAAAGAATTAATAAATAAATAAAAATGCTCGTAAATTATTAAAACCACAGGGAGAATTGAACTTTTGAGGTTCAAGCGAAGATGCAACGCATTACTACCCTGATACAATTCTCCTTGTATCTTAATAATTTACTTATATTTTATCTATTTATCTATTAATAATAATTAGCTACCATAAAAAATAATTGATTGATTGATTGATTTATAGATTTTAGGCATACACGCCAAGCACTGGGGCAACTAAGCCACTCAGCGCTGAAACGAAAATTGACAGTAAAAGTCTGGAAGGTGTAACAGGAGGAAAACCTCGCGGAGAGGGTGGACAGTAAGATGGAAGAAAGAGAACATGAACGGAGGTCCAATAAAAGGAATGAAAACAGTTGCAGATAGGGGCAGAAGGGACACTGCAAAGACCCTTAAGTAATGCCTACATTGCCCCGCATGAGGTGCACTGACGGCGCTACTCTCCTACAGAGGAAAAAATAATTGAAAATGCAATCAATGACGCATTTCAATTAACGCAACGCTGGGATGCAAAGTTGAAGGAATAAGTCAACTTGCATTTCGGTGCATTAAGATAAAAAGACGCCACTAATGAGAGCAATATTTGGAGAAGAGAACAAAGGAACGAACGGATGAATTTGTCATCAGAGGAGGACGTTGCAGATTGATTATGCGCTAATGATTTGAGCAGCAGAGATAAAGTGAGTACACAGGAAAATGTGGTCTGGGATGTAGGCAATTTTTTTAAAGTGCTTAAAATAGGGTACAGTTAGGGGTCTCTCTCTCTCTCTCTCTCTCTCTCTCTCTCTCTCTCTCTCTCTCTCTCTCTCTCTCTCTCTCTCAATTCTGATAAAAATAATCTCAAACGTATAATATATATATGTATATAGAGAGAGAGAGAGAAAGAAGAAGAGAAAGAGAAGAAGAAAGAGAAGAAAGAAAGAAGAAAGAAGAAGAAGAAGTCGATGTAATGTAGTGAAGATCAATTGAATTTACATAAATCGTTGATATTTCTACAATAACACTGGAAACATTATTATTATTATTATTATTATTATTATTATTATTATTATTATTATTATTATTATTATTATTATTACCCAGAAGATGAAACCTATTCATATAGAACAAGCCCACAGGGGCCAATACCTGACTTGAAATTCAAGCTTCCGAAGAACATACCAGTTCCAGCAAGGCAAAAACTAACTTCCAAAATATCCGCTCACTTTCATTTCCCAGAAACACAAAACACCTACAGTTTTAACTTCACTTTTAAGTAAACTTAAGCAAAAAAAAACATCTGCACCAGCAAAACCTTACAATAAAAGTGCGGTTCGTGTAGCAGCCATGTTTTTAAACAGCGCACACAAACGTACTGCCATTGTCGAACCTAAGCAGGTGAATACTGATGCAGGAAGTTCCTTAGGTACCGAAAGCTTTTTAAGAATTGGCGCAGGTGCGAATGTACCTTAACATTCTAAGAGCAGTGTTTGCTCTTTCTTTTTTTAAGGGGTGGGGGGAAGGGGGCGTTGGGCTACGTACTGTACACGCAAACATGCATTTGCAATGACATTTATAACAGAGAGGAGTTCAGGCTCTGTAACCTACAATAGAGGAATACCTTGAATTCCCAAAATCGGTTTAAAATAGAAACAAAAAAGGTTGCCAATGACAATTATATAGAAAGAGTAATTCAGACTATACACTACAAGAGAGAAACATCGAGAGATCCCGAAATATGTTTAAAATGCGCCGAAGTTTCTTGAAGTTTCTTCGGCGCAATCGAGTTTTCTGTATAGCGTATAATCAAGGCCACCGAAAATAGATCTATCTTTCGGTGGTCTCGGTATTAAATGCTGTATGAGCCGCGGCCCATGAAACTTTAACCACGGCCCGGTGCTGGCATATCCTATATCGTTGCCAGAAGCACGATTATGGCTAACTTTAACCTTAAATAAAATAAAAACTACTAGGGCTAGAGGGCTGCAATTGAGTATGTTTGATGATTGGAGGGTGGCCGATCAACATACCAATTTGCAGCCCTCTAGCCTCAGTGGTTTTTTAAGATCTGAGGGTGAACAGGATAAGTGCGGACAAAAAAAAAGTGCGGACGGGCAGACAAAGCCGGCACAATAGTTTCCTTTTGCAGAAAACTAAAAAAAAAAAGGGTGCCAATGATAATTATACATAGAGTAATTCAGACTATAATCTACAACAAAGAACTATCGAGAGTTCCAAAAAATCTGTTTAAAAAAAAAAAAAAAAAAAGGTACGTTGGACCACTAGCCTTGAATTAACCAAATGACATTTATAGGTGACATTAAGAACGATTAAAAAGAAAAAAAGGATTCCAGCTTTAGGAGAAAGGCCAATGACATGAGACGAAATGCGCATTTTAAATAATGAAGGTTTTGCCTTAGAGGAAAAGCATTAATGGAGGTACATCGTTGAATGAAAAAAAAGTACTTGCAATAGAAAAAATTGAATAATGAAGGTTTTACCTTAGAAGAAAAAGCATTAATGATATTAAATCGTTCAGTAAAAAAAATACTTGCTTTAGATGAAATGGAATGATAAAGGTTTTGCCTTAAAAGGAAAATATTAATGAAGGTAAGTCGTTGAATGAAAAAAATTATTACGTAAGATGGCATATAGAGCATTAAAAAACTTGCTTTGAAAGAAATTAAAATAAAAAATGCATGATGTGAAAATAAGCACAAGAGACTGACCGTACAAATATATAAATGACTCACATGAAAACTCGTTTAAAAAAATATGACTGCAATAAATGAAAACTCGTTTCAGAAAGTAAGATTAAAATACGTCAACTACTTGTGGTCTAACACCTCACTGGAAAGCTTGCTTTCATTACCGATGAAATAAGACTAAGAACTTGCTGATCACAGCAAAGTAAAAAAAAAAAAAAAAGTCTGGATAAAAGAAACGAACAACAGCAGTGTGCTAAACCTCTGTAGAGGCCAAAACAAACCACATTTGACGAGAGAGAGAGAGAGAGAGAGAGAGAGAGAGCAAAAGTGGATGCGGAGAAACCAAAAGTAAGTCGACATCAGAGAAACTGATCTCGGGGCGTGAGTTGGAGTCACTGAACTAAATCTGGCAGGGCACCAGAGTGAGAGAGAGAGAGAGAGAGAGAGAGAGAGAGAGAGAGAGAGTATTCAGTATTAAGTACGCAGAGAATGCCTGAAGAGTTTCACCCTGGAAGATCACCTGTTTTTCGCTTTCACTGTGCAAAGCGTAGGTTTGCATCCGGTAACCCCCTCCCCCTTTCTGCCCCTCCTCCTTTCTCCTCCCCTATCACTCTCTCTCCCTTCAGCCCCACACACACACACACACACACAATGAATGACGTGTAGGTAGATGTGGAAAAAAAATAAAAAATACGGTATCTGGTTCCAGGAGTTGCATGGTACCGTGAATCTTAACGCAATATAATCAATGGTACCACGAACATTAAAGCAATGTATTCCAGCAATTTGCTTGAACCTTTCAGTAAGCAATAAAGCATTCTTTATTCTTGAGAGAGAGAGAGAGAAGAGAGAGAGAGAGAGAGAGAAGAAGAGAAGAGAGAGAGAGAGAGAGAGAGAGTCCAGAAGAGTGAGTCCACAAGATAAAAACTTCGAAAAATAATAATAATAATAATAATTATTATTATTATTCTTGAGAGAGAGAGAGAGAGAGAGAGAGAGAGAGAGAGAGAGAGAGAGAGAGAGAGAGAGAGAGAGAGAAAATCATTATCTTAAACAGTGAGTCCAGTAGATAAAAACTTTGGGAAAATAATAATAATAATAATAATAATAATAATAATAATTTTTATTATTATTATTATTATTATTATTATAAATAAAACACCCTTTTTATTATTTCTCTCTTTTGACCTCCTTTACATATTACTGTCTAATTTGTTATAAAGACTATTCAATAAAGCCCGGAAACTAATCTCATAACTAGTGTTAATAAGCATACATATGTACCATTAACATATTAATATTACTATCACGGTGGTTAAGTTATGAGCAAGAATGCTCAGATTTTTCCTAACTGAATCTTCGTATTAAATACTGTAACTGCAGTGTTTACAGTTATGCCATAATTAGGCTACACCAACTAAGACACAAACACATACACACGTAATGGTATACAAGGTATAAGGGATACAAGTGTGTGTGTATATATATATATATATATATATATATATATATATATATATATATATATATATATATATATATATATATATATATAGACTATAAATATATCGACCCCTATCCCTTCGCTCCACTATCACCCTACATCCCACCAAAGTCAATTTGCAGGCAACGAAAAGTGCAAACAAGGGGGAGAGAAAGGGAAGTGGCGAGGTCGACCTTTCTCTGTAGCACCAGGCCATACTGGACTGGCTTTTGGCAAAGCCGGTCGCCTGATAACACGAAAGCCCAACACGGCACTTCCTGAAATTTATCGCCAAGGAGTGAAATCAATTTATTACTTTAGAAAACACTGACCAACCTACCACCAGGAGAAGTAGGATGTTGCGTCGAAGAATAACAGAGAGATGGGTTGCAGCCTTTGGCGTGGGTGCGATAACAGGAAAGGAAAATTAAGGTCGTGGGGAAGGTTTTTAGGTAAATGGAGCCTCGTGAGGATGGTTTTAAGGTATGTGAGCCTCGTAAGAAAGATTCTAAGGAATGGTAAGAATGTTTTGAGCCTTGTAAGAAGGAAAATTAAGGTCGTGAGAAAGGTTTTTAGGTAAATGGAGCCTCGTGAGGATGGTTTTAAGGTATGTGAGCCTCGTAAGAAAGATTCTAAGGAATTGTAAGAATGTTTTGAGCCTTGTAAGAATGATTTTAAAGAATTGCCAGAATGTTTTGAGCTTCGCAAGAGAAATTTTAAGATAGATCCTCGTAAGAAAGATTTTAATGAATTGCAAGAATGTTTTGAACCTTGTAAGAAACATTTTAAGATAGATGAGCCACGTAAGAAAGATTTATAGGTATATGAGCCACGTAATTAAGCTTTCAAAGAACAGAAGGGATATTCTCAGCCTTGTAAGAAAGATTTTAGGGTAAATGAACTTTGTAAGAAGATTTCAAGGTAAATGAGCCTCATAAAAAATTTTTTAAAAATGTTGCACGCTTATTTTGAACCCTGTAAGAAAGACTTGAAAGTAAAAGAGCCCAAGAGAAAGATCTGGGAAAAAATGAGCCTCATAACAGAGATCTGTGGAAAAAAAAAATGAGCCTCATAAGATTTCGAGGTAGCCTAAATAAGCCTAGTAACAAAGATTTTAAGATAACCTAAATAAGCCTTGTAAGAAAGATTTCAAGATGAATTAACCTTATAAGAAACATTTTAAAGTAAACGAAGCTCATAATAATGATTTTGAGGTAAAAAGAGCATAGTATGAAGAACCTTGAAGAAAGACTCATCAGAGAGACTCAGACAAAACCGAAAATTCCCCAATAACGGAAAGAAAAGGAAAATAACAAATCTTGAACTCAAAAGAATTTTACGCACAACTGCTAAAGCGAAATAATAAAAGGATTTTCTCTTTACTCAAATACATACGCACCGCTGGAAGAGACTGCAATCAATCAAACGGTTTTTCCTTTTTGTTTTTGTTAAAGAAGAAGAATTGAGAGTTTCGCCAAAACGGCGCTGGAATAAGATCGTCATTCTTGGACACTTTTGAAAGTTTACTTAGAAGAACTTGGTGTCACTTTAAAGAAAGTTTACTCGCAAAATATTGAATTGGAATAAGATCGACACTCTGTCACTGTTAGAAAAGTTTATTTAAAAATGATTGAAAGAAAAACATAACCCGAATATTTATCACCTAACCACAGAGCACTGATGGAAGAACTTTAGACACATCGGTTTTATTAAACATGTTAACGGTCAAAAACAACGGTGAATACAGGAAGATCTCTCTCTCTCTCTCTCTCTCTCTCTCTCTCTCTCTCTCTATCTCTCTATCTCTATATATATATATATATATATATATATATATATATATATATATATATATATATATATATATATATATATATATATATATATATATATATATATATATAGCCTATCTACTACAAAACTTTTGGTATTATTTTGAACACATCAGTTAACAATCTCATTAAAAAAAGAAAACAAAAGAAGAATCCCTCCTCTTCCTCCTCCACCTCCTCTTCCTCCTCCTCCTCCAAAGGAAGAGTACCATTGTCTTCCCTTTTTCAGCCTCATGTGTTCTCTAAGCCTACAAAGGATATGACAGCACTACTTACGGCAGAGTTATAGTAAGAGTAACGACTCAGCTTAGGCCTAATGACTCTCTCTCTCTCTCTCTCTCTCTCTCTCTCTCTCTCTCTCTCTCTCTCTCTCTCTCTCTCTCTCACACAGACAAGCTAGTGCTTTATTAGGATTCTCTCTCTCTCTCTCTCTCTCTCAACACAGAAAAACCAGTGCTCTAATAGGATTTTCTCTCTCTATCTCTCTCTCTCTCTCTCTCTAAACAGAAAAACTAGTGCTTTAATAGGATTCTCTCTCTCTCTCTCTCTCTCTCTCTCTCTTTTTTTCTCTCTCTCTCTCTCTCTCTCTCTCAGGTGGTTGGTTTAGACGAAAAGACGCCTTATGCCAGCACGGGCCCTTCCTTGCACGAAGATGATCCTGAAGTGCTCTCTCTCTCTCTCTCTCTCTCTCTCTCAGGTGGTTGGTTTAGACGAAAAAAAGACGCCTCTTATGCCAGCACGGGCCCTTCCTTGCACAAAGATGATCACAGCAGATCCTGAAGTCTCCTCTTCTCTCTCTCTCTCTCTCTCTCTCTCTCTCTCTCAGGTGGTTGGTTTAGACGAAAAGACGCCTTATGCCAGCACGGGCCCTTCCTTGCACGAAGATGATCCTGAAGTGCCTTCTCTCTCTCTCTCTCTCTCTCTCTCTCTCTCTCTCTCTCTCTCTCTCTCTCTCTCTCTCTGGTGGTTGGTTTAGACGAAAAGACGCCTTATGACAGCACGGGTCCTTGCACGGCGACGGACCATTAGTGTGCTCTCTCTCTCTCTCTCTCTCTCTCTCTCTCTCTCTCTCTCTCTCTCTCTGGCGGTTAGTTTATACGAAAAGACGCCATATGAGAGGTCTAGTGTGGACCTCTGGAATGTCCCAAACCAACATAGACGACCCATGGTCCAGTGGACTATATAAGAAACCCTATCACATTTATTTTTCAAGAGCAAAAGATGAATAGACAACAACCAAATACCCCTTTGTAGCCCAGACCCAATGCAGAGAGGCCAAAAGGAAGGGTATAGGTCTAATGCGGGCGAATCTTAAAATTTAAAGATTATTTGGTGAATCAGCAACATGGAAGAGAGAGTTCCATAGACTGGATTAGACGGAATCAAATATGACTGAATGCAGTCTCTTAGCTCACGAGACCTTTGACAAAAAAAAAAAAAAAAAAAAAAACCTTGGTAGAAAAAAAACTACGTTAATGATTCACAAAAATAAAAAACATTGATATAAAAAATAACAGCGATATAAAAAACAAACTCTTGGTAAAAATTATATAAATAGCCTAATCCACAAAAAAACACAAAATAACATCGACATGAAAAAACTAAACAACTGAAAAACTACGCTAATAATAAAAAACTAAATTACATTGACATAAAAAACTAACCCCGGCTAAAAAAAAAACCATATTAATAATCCACAGAACCACAACAACACTGACATGACAAAAATACAAAAAAAAACTAAAAAAAAAAAAAAAAAAACTCCGGTCTTCTCCCCGGTAAAGCGAGTGTCAAAACATCCAGTCTACAATAATACTTGCATTCAAAAAATAATAAACAAGTACAAAAATACGCCGAAGTTTCTTCGGCGCAATCGAACTTCTGTACAGCGAATTATGCTGTATGAACCGCGGCCCATGAAAATTTAAGCTACGGCCCGGTGGTGGCCTGTCCTATAGCGTTACCAGACGCACGTTCATGACTAACTTTAACCCTAAATAAAATAAAAACTAATGAGGCTACGGGGCTGCAATTTGGTATGCTTGATGATTGGAGGTTGGATGAACAACATACCAATTTGCAGCCCTCTAGCCTCAGCAGTTTTTAAGATCTGAGGGCGGAGAGAAAAAGTGCGGACGGACAGACTAAGCCATCTCGACAGTTTTCTTCTACAGAAAACTAACAAAATGCGAATAGGATCTTTTAATTCTCTAGCTCATCCTCGGCATCTTGTAATGCGTAGGATGTCTCTTTCGTGAACAGGAATCCTGAACAGGAATCCTTAATCCTTATCATCCAGATTACCGTTCCTGTCAACGTCCCAGGAATCACGTGATCTGGCCATGTCGATTTGGAGTGGAATTATATACTTATCAGTCATGATAGATAAGGATGGAGGATGATGAAAAATAGGCTCTCTCTCTCTCTCTCTCTCTCTCTCTCTCTCTCTCTCTCTCTCTCTCTCTCTCTCTCTCTCTCGATAATATATATGGATTAATATATATATATCTCTCTCTCTTGCTCTCGCTAATATACATGGATTAATCTCTCTCTCTCTCTCTCTCTCTCTCTCTCTCTCTCTCTCTCTCTCTCGATAATATATATGGATTAATCTCTCTCTCTCTCTCTCTCTCTCTCTCTCTCTCTCTCTCTCTCTCTCTCTCTCTCTCGCTAATATACATGGATTAATCTCTCTCTCTCTCTCTCTCTCTCTCTCTCTCTCTCTCTCTCTCTCTCTCTCTCTCTCTCTCTCTCTCTCTCTCTCTCTCTCTCTCTCTCTCTCTCTCTCGATAACATATATACCCTATATACATACAATTAATCAATAAATACATATATATACATATAGGCTATACATACAAATATTCAATAAATATATGTATATATATATATATTTATTATATATACATTATATATATATAATTTATTATATATACATTCTATATATAATACATACATACATATACACATACATTTGTGATATATATATATATATATATATATATATACACACACACCATATAAACATACATATGTGTATATATATACACACACACACACCAGACTTCCAGAACATTTACCCCGTATGACCGAACAGTGGGCGCACTGCGGTTCCCAAAAATTTGGCAGAGCATGGGAAACTGAACCTTACCCAGACGGAAGCGTTCTCTTTCCCCTCCTGTGATGGGAATACTAAATGGCAGGAACGGGTGGTGAATATGATAAGCGATTACGGGAAATTATGTAATTACTGCTTTCCATCTTTCTCTGTTCTTCTTTTTTCTTCTTTTTTAGATAATAGACGGATCATGCAATGTGTTTGTTTTGCTTTTTTTTTATTTTTGGGAATTTTCGTGTTATTATTATTATTATTATTATTTAGAGCCTTACTTTTTTATTTTCGTAAATTCTCGTATTATTATTATTATTATTATTATCATTATTATTATTATTATTTAGCCACACTTTTTTGTAAATTCTCGTATTATTATTATTATTTAGACCCTTACTTTTTTATTTTCGTAAATTCTCGCATTATTATTATTATTATTATTATTATTATTATTATTATTATTATTATTATTATTATTATTATTATTATTATTATTTAACCACACTTTTTTTGTAAATTCTCGTATTATTATTATTATTATTATTATTATTATTATTATTATTATCTTTTCCTTTTATAGACAATGGGATGCTCATGCAAGCGTTGCCTAACAATGCATTTAGAGACTGGATTTTTAATTTTTGTGAAATCCATCATTAAACACATGACTTGTTAAGCTGTTTTTTTCAAACTGTTTATTATTAAAATTAGTATCTTTTATTCCTTTAGTTATTTCTAACATTTTTTATTACTTACTTTTTAATTAATTTATCAATAGTAAAACTTATGACTTGTATGACGTTTTCCAAATTCTTTTATTGCTTTAATTAGCATTTTTTTATTCTTAAGTTACTTTTAATATTAATTTCTATATGATAACTTATTTTTTTATTCTTTATTATCTAATGTGCCGGCAATTTCTAGCTTAATGGTATTTGGGATTTTAAACTTGTGGGGGACGGAGGGGGTGAAACTCAGCAATATTTTAAATGTCAATTATTATTCAATTAGTATTTTCTCATTTTTTTTAGTTAATTCTTAACATTATTTCCTATTTCCTTGCCTATTTTTTTATTCTTTAGTATTTGATGAGACGGGTAATTTTTGCTCTTTGGTATATAGGATTTTAAATATGGGGGGGAGGGGGTAAAACTCTGCAATATTTTGCATGCCAGTTGATAGGACTTTTGTAGCATTCTTAGTTTCAGGAGGCTTCAACTGCAATGTTGAATTCAATAAGAAATGTATAGGCTATATCAGTGGTTCTCAACCTGGGGGGCGTCAGCAATTTCCAAGGGGGGCGCCGCGAGCCATAGGGAAAAACTAAAAATTCTCTAATTACATTCGTTATGCTCTTAACAAGAGTCGCTAAGAAGCAGTGTCAAGTATCTCACTAATTCATTACCAAAAAATATAAACACCCAATCTCTTTCTCTTTTTTTTATTTTCCTTTAAATCTAGGAGGGAATTTTGTTCATAGATGCAAGGGGAGGGGGTGTGGAGGGAAGGACCAACTCTTAGAGGGGGGCGTGGTAATAAAAAGGTTAAGAACCACTGGGATATAAACATGAAGGCTTGGAACTTACGGGGATATTTAGGAAGAAATGAATGACATGTAACTCATTCAAAAATAACTAGGACACCGCAATCCAGGTAAAAAAAAAAATAAAAAAAATAAACAATGATCTTCGGAGCAATCGAGTTTTCTGTTCAGCCGCTACAGCGTATAATCAAGGCCACCGAAAATAGATCTACCTTTCGATTGTCTCGGTATAGATGCTGTATGAGCCTCGACCCATGAAACTTTAACCACGGCCCCGTGGTGGCCTATCCTATATCGTTGCCAGAAGCACGATTATGGCTAACTTTAACTTTTAAATAAAATCAAAACTACTGAGGCTAGAGCGCTGCAATTTGGTATGTTTGATGATTGGAGGGTGGATGATCAACACACAATTTGCAAGCCTCCAGCCTCGGTAATTTTTAAGATCTGAAGGCGGACAGAAAAAAGTGCGGGCGGACAGACACAGCCGGCACAATAGTTTTCTTTTAAAGAAAACTAAAAACTAAAAGCGCAAAGTTATTCAAAAATACTAGGCGGACCAAGTTTTCCCTCCAAAAAACACAACTAGGGCAAAGTTATTCAGAAAACTACGATAGACAGTTATTAAAAAAAAAAAAACTAGGACAGCCAAGTTATTCAAAAATTGCTATGAGGATCAAGTTCCCAAAAAATTAACTAGGAGGGCCAAGTTTGTAAAAAAAAAAAAAATAGGAGGGAAAGTTACTATGTTCAAAACTAGGACGCCGAAGCTATTAAAAAAACTAGGAAGGCCAAATATTCTAAATAAATATATGACAAACTTATTCAAGATAAGTATAAACTGTGAGTTACAAATAAATAAGGGTCCCCTCACTGGACAAAATTAGCCCCATTACGAAAACCACACACATATACACACACTAAAACATATATTACAATAATCGCCTCAAGTCGAAAGCATAAGCCAATTTTATTGAGCTAAATCATCTTAGGCCAGTCAATATTAATCTCACCTCTGAAAGCTCTCCGCAGTGAAACTTCAGAGAGAGAGAGAGAGAGAGAGAGAGAGAGAGAGAGAGAGAGAGAGAGAGAGAGAGAGAGAGAGCTCATCCCTGGGGGAGAACGATCTTTGCCAAGAGTCTTACGAAGTTATGTAGGCTCGGCCGGTTAACCTTGAATACCGCTGAACTTTGAGGAAAAAAAAATAATAAAAACAGCCTCTTCAAATTATCTTTAACCGGATCCCGCAACGAATAGGCCGCACCTGAGAACTTGTTACGACAACTTTAATCAAGTGCCGCCAACACCAATATCACAACTTACCTTAAAAATACATAAAAATACATATAAAAATAACAGGTAAGCGAAAGTGTCATTAACCACTCTAGCCTATCCAGGTAACCCAAGGCTACGGGATGCTGGGGTTGCCACAGAGCGCCAAGAATCCGCCGGGAATTTCAATGACAGGAAATGCCACGTTTAAGGGGATTTGGAGAAAGAGCGATAATCCATCATGTTGATGAAACATCGATAACGGACTGGAATTTACGTAAAGCGTGATTTGAATGACAAAATTGAACTGAAATCACCAATTTCACCTGTAAAGCTATAGATTTGTAACGCGTAAAACACGCGTTGGCAACTGACAAGTTGTTCCCCACTGTCATACAGGAGTCTTCTTATCCGACGCGCAAAATGATGTAAATCGTACATCTCCATCCTTAAATAACTCTCAAATATAAAAATAAAAACGGTGATAGTAACCAAAGCCTCACCTTTTAATAAGAGCTGTCTATATCAGCTGATCGTCGAACGAGCCACCAACAGGTGTTTGTGAAGAAAGAAAAGGACTTCGGGGGAGACGGTCTTGTTCACCAACAGACGCGACAGAGAGAGAGAGAGGTTCCTTTAAATTCCTTCCCTCCGAAGGCGGCTTCGGTTCTTCTTCTCGTATTTAAGAAATGCCGAGATGGTTTGGACAGTCCTTTTAAAAGGCCCACTGGGGTCACTGCACGGCGGCCCTGGGATCGAGCCGGATTTCCCCCCCACCTCTAAAAAAGGTGTGTGTGTGTGTGCACGAATTCCTTGGGGGACACACACACACTCACACACACTCAGGACGGGACAGGACAGGACACTTGCACTCGTGAGACGCGAAAAAGCACCTGTGCGACGTATTTCTCTATACTCCTCTTTTCCAAAACTCGACACGTGTGTTGTCGTAACAGCGTTCACCTGGTGGCGTTGTGGTCTGCTGGGGCGTATCTTTCAAAGAACCGGCAGCACGCACATACAAACACACAAACACACTCTCTCACTCTCTCTCTCTCTCTCACACACACAGACCAACTCTCCTGCGACCGGCAGCCGCTAGCACCAGCAAGCCACACTTACACTCGCTGCCTTCCAAACACTAA